>NW_006400314.1:41456-44963 GCF_000299155.1 Elephantulus edwardii
CCCTCCTTCTCCAGCAGAGCATGAAGTAGAGTCTGGGTTTTTTTCCCCCCCAGGTGCCTGTCGGGGCCTGGGTTTCAGCTGTCCACACCACAGCAGTGGGCAACGAGCTTAAAGTCCCTGATGGCTCTGGGTGCTGAGTCTCACCAGTGGCTATGGATGAAGTCACAGGCGATTTTCAGCCAGAGCCGGACATCTTACATTTTTATATTGGTAATTGTAATTAGTAATAAGGAATATATTAATATATTGATGACCTTAGACCTGCTTTCCTCCACAGCCTTTTTTGGAAATGGTTTAGTAATTGTAAATGCACATATGGGGTACATTCTTAACGGTCTGAATTCCTTCGGTTTATAGAGGGAACTTTCTGGATATTAGCAAATGAGGTAACTCAGAGGAATATTAGAGTCCATTGTTGGAGATCTGTTTGTTTTCCAGGAGTAGTCATCTATCAGCAGCATGAACTGGCCTGTATGTCTTTGTAGTTTTAGAGGTGTCCAGTTGCTGCTAGGGAACAGTTTTAAACAGAGTCTCATTGCCTTCATTCTGAGAGAGAAGAAACCTGTAGCTGCTATTTATGAAAGAGATTCACTCCATGTTCACAGGTATATTCTTTGTGAAAATAGTGGGACAATTTAGTCTGTGGTCTTCTATATGACAGTACACTGACAAGAGCTATGAATTTGACTCCCACTTTTTCAGTATGTATATAGAACAGATCATCCGGGAGGCTGGGCTATATGAATAGAAATGTGGCATCAGGATTGGAGGAAGATTAATCAACAACCTGTATAATGTAGATGATACAAACTTAGTTGCTAAAACTGAGGAGGACCTGAAGTGCTTGTGACAGAAGGTCAAAGACTGCAGCCTTCAATATGGATTGAAACTCAACATCAAGAAAACAAAGATTTGCGACTCATAGTACAACAACCCTATTCCCTGCTCTATACTGTGCCAGTCTTATTGTTTCTGACACACTAACCCCAATTACGCCAGTCACTGAATCAATCCATCTCATCGAGGGTCTTCCTCTCTTGCACTGTCCTTGCAACCTCCCAAGCATGATGTCCCTTTCCAAGGACTGGTCACTCCTTGCAACATGCCCAAAGTATGTCAGACGAAGCTTCAGGATTCTTGCCTCCAAGGAGCAGCCTCGTTTCACCCTCTTTAGGATGAACCTGTTTGTTCTCTTAGCAGTCCATAGTATATTCAATATACCGCAACTCAAAGGCATCAATTCTCCTTCTGTCATCTCTAGTCCATGTAGTCTGTGCTTTCTGATGTATAGTAAGTAATTGTGAAGACCATGGCCTGGATGGGGTACACCTTAGTTTCCAGACTGACATCATTGCTCTTCAGTTCTTTGGAGAGATCTCTACAGCAGACTTTCCCAATGCAATATGTCTTTTCAATTCCTGTCTGCTGGTACCAAGAGTGTTGATTGTGCGGCCATGTAAACTGAAGCTTTAAACAATCTCAGTCTCTTCATTGTTTATCATGATGCTGCCAGTCGGCCCAGTGATGAGAATCTTTGTTTTCTTGATGTTGCATTTCAGTCCATATTTAAGGTGTTTGACCTTCTGCAACAAGCACTTCAGGTCCTCCTCAGTTTTAGTAATCAAGGTTGTGTATCTACATTACTCAGGTTGTTGATGAGTTGGCCTCCAATCCTGATGCCACATTTCTCCTCATATAACTCAGCCTCCTGGATATCAGTATAGTATAGTATAGTATAGTATAGTATAGTATAGTATAGTATAGTATAGTATAGTATAGTATTGTTGTGTCATCTGCATAACGTAGGTTGTTGATGAGTCTTCCTCCAATCTGGATGCCATGTTTTTCCTCATAAAGCCCAGCCTCACAGGTAATCTGTTCTGCATATAGATTGAAGAAGTATGGAGACAGGACACATCCCTGGCATACACCTTTCCCAATTTTGAACCATGCAGTGTTTCCTTGCTCAGTTCTAATGATTGTCTCCTGGTCCAAGTATAGGTTTTTTACATTAGCACGATCAAGTGTTCTGAGATTCCCATTTTCTCAGAGTCAGCCACAGTTTGTTGTAATACACACAAGTCAAATGCCTTTGCATAATCAATGAAACACAGATAAACATTCCTGTGATACTTTCTGCTTTCAGCCAAGATCCAGCTAACACTAACTACAATATTCCTAGTACCACGATCTCTTCAAAACCCAGCCTGCACTTCTGGTAGTTCTCTGTTGATGTGCTGTTTCAATTGTGTTTGGATAATCTTCAGCAGAATCTTGCTTGCATGTCATCGGATCACCTTTCTTTGGAATGGGAACAAATATAGATCTCTTCCAGTCAGTTGGCCAAGTAGTTTTTCTCCAGATTTCTTGGCACAACTTAATGAGCACATCTAGGGCAGCATCTCTTAGTTGAAATATATCAATTATGACACAATCCTGCTTGCTGAAACTGAAGAGGACCTGAAGCGCTTG
The DNA here is from genome assembly GCF_000299155.1 of Elephantulus edwardii. Classification (NCBI taxonomy): domain Eukaryota; kingdom Metazoa; phylum Chordata; class Mammalia; order Macroscelidea; family Macroscelididae; genus Elephantulus; species Elephantulus edwardii. Next base: position 43,929 of record NW_006400314.1, read on the forward strand.
CTGTAGAAGTCAAGGACTGCAGCCTTCAATATGATGTGAAGCTCAATATCAAGAAAACAAAGATTCTCACCACTGGGCCTATAGGCAGCATCAGAATGGATGGTGAAGAGATTGAGATTGTTCACAGCTTTAGTTTACTTGGCTCCACAATCAATACTTTTGGCACAAACAGCCAGGAAATTAAAAGTCATATTGTGGTGGGGAAGTCTACTGTTAGAGGCCTCTCCAAAGTACTAAAGAGCAATGGTGTCACTCTGGAAACTAAGGTGTGCCTGATACAGGCCATGGCTTTGCAGTCATTTGCTATGCATCAGAAAGCTGGACAATGACTAGGGAGGATAGAAGGAGAATTGATGCCTTTGAGCTGTGGTATTGGAGAAGAGTATTGACTATACCGTGGACTGCTAAGAGAACGAACAAGCTCATCCTCGAGAAGATTAAACCAGGCTGTTCCTTGGAGGCAAGGATTCTGAAGCTTTGTCTGACGTACTTTGGACATGTTGCAAGGAGGGACCAGTCATTGGATAGGGACGCCATGCTTGGGAGGGTGGACGGATGGCGCAGGAGGGGAAGACCCTCTATGAGATGGATTGACTCGGTGACTGGGGTAATCGGGATGGGTGTGTCAGAGGCAGTGCGGTTGGCGCAGGATAGAGCAGGGTTTAGGGCCATCGTGCATAGGGTCGCTATGAGTCGCAGACGACTGGACGGCACATAACAACAACAACAACAACAACATATATGTAATAATATATATGATATACCATAGTATATAATACATATAATAATGTATATCCGGAATACTGTAATATTGTTGTTGTTGTTGTTATGTGCTGTCAAATCGTCTGCAACTCATACCAACCCTATGTACACAGCCCTAAACCCTGCTCTGTCCTGTGCCAATCTCATGGGCTGACACGCCTATTCCCACTACCCCAGTCACTGAATCAATCCATTCCATCGATGGTCTCTTCCTTTCCTCCGCTGTCCCTCCACCCTCCCAAGCATGATGTCCCTCTCCAAGGACCCGTCCCT
>NW_006400314.1:47408-50357 GCF_000299155.1 Elephantulus edwardii
ATAAATCCCTTATTGTGGAGTTAAGCATTAGTTACAGTGTTGACCCCACCCTTAGCCCAGTGCCTTGACCCACTTACTTCCCAGCTCTACCCTCCACCAGGATAACCCTTCCCATCTGCCAAGTCCCTTCAGAAAATATCTTCCATTGTCCAACCCGTGATCTGACAGCTTGTATCTTAATCCTTCTTGGCTTCTTCGATTCCAGACACATCGACTGCTGACATTTTTTCCTTTTGACTAGTGTCTCTTAAGTTTAGTTGTGCTGTCTCCAAGGGAAGGTGACGTGTCCTGTAGAACTCCTGTATAGATTATGTTTTCCTTTCTGTGTACGCCGGTTTTCCCTGGGTACCTTTGAAAGACGCCTCTTCGTTATTGACTGAGGTGACTTCCCCTTGTGGGCCACTCCCAAGCTTCCCTTCTGCCCAGGAGCACGCACTCGCTGTCCCCAAGGGCCTCTTCCTGCAGTTTTTCCTGGGTACCTTTGAAAGATGCCTCTTCATTATTGTCTGAGGTGACTTCCCCTTGTGCGCCACTCCCAAGCTTCCCTTCACTGTACTATGTCTGTGTGTGTGTGTGTATGTATGTGTGTAAATAAATAAATAAACAAACAAATAAATAAATAAAACATAGTCATAATATATATTTGGAAGCAGGAGTGGCATCCACTTCCTAAACAATATGCCTCTGGAAACTCTATGAACTTTAATAAATGTCGATAATTATAGAGGGGCCTCAGGCCTTTTGTGAGTCGTGCTGACTTCAAGGCAATCAACATCAACAACATAATAGATATATAATATATATTATATTGTACTCTAGGCGATACTATATCTTAGGAAATCCCGTGAAGAAATTCTGTAGCATCAAACTGAGGTTGCTGTGAATTGAAGTTGATTTGGTGGCTCCTGATAAACAACACTTTGATGCTAGGCAGGCCTTAGTAGAACTTCCAGAGTAAGAGACTATGAAGAAAGAGCTGCTGCCTAAAGCCAGCCAGTGGTAACCCTGTGGATCACAACAGACTGGGGAGGACCATGGGAAAGTGTTGCATAGTGCATGGGGGTCACTCAAGGCAGTTGGGGATGTCGATATCATAACCTTTGCAGCTGTTTGTACGAATTGTAACTCTTAGAAGCATAAAGGGCCTCTCTTCCCCCATTAGAAAAGCTATTGTTGTTGTATGCTGGGGGCTGATTCTGCCCTGTAGTTACCCTGCAGGACACAGCAGAACTGCTCCTTGGGGTTGTCTAAATGGAAATTATTGTAATGCATTTTGCCAGATCTTTTGTCCAGTGGAGTGAATAGCTGGGGTGTTCTAACCACTGACCATTTGTTCATTTAGCAGCCAGGAAGGACAGATAAATAAAAAGAAAGCCCAAACCAAATCTGCCATCAAGTATCTTTCAGTTCACTGTAACCATGTTTATGAAGAACTGCTCTGTGACTTTTCTTGGTTGTAATCTTTGTGGATACAAACTCTGAGGTGTTTCTTCCTTGGGACATCTGTGCAGGTTCATAATGCCAACCTGTAGTTCAGAGTTTGGCACAAGCTGCCTGTGTCCCCCAGATAACTGCCTCTGTATATGCCATGGTAGACATGCCCACATGGTAGAAGGGCTTCCAGGGCTGCTTCATGGAAGTAAATGGCCACAGCTCATGGAAGTAAATGACCACAGCTTTCTCCTGCAGCTAAGTTTGAACTGCTAACCTTTTGATAAGCTGCTCAACATTTAACTACTTGTGCCACCAGGGCCCTGGCTTTCAGAATGTTATGCCATGGGTGTCTGCATTGGATGAGGGTTAGAAACTTGTCTTTCCTTCATTGCAGGGTCCCAGTATCACTTGGCTGTGAAATGCCAGGAAGGTGGACTTTTGGGGATCTGAGAGCATGAATAGCCCAGTGCAGCAGGCTGGTGAGGTCAGGTCCTGTGGAGTTATGCTTCCAGAAGTGGCCCCATGCTCTGGCTGCTGTCTACAGGGTGGGACGGGTGCTGGGGTTAGGACACAAAAGGAATGCCAGCTCCTTTTGGGTAAAGTTTTCCATTTTACCTACTAGTTAAGTTTTACATGTCATATTAACTCTGTAGATTAATATTTTGGTAGGTTGGTGATGTTGTGCTTTTTATTTTGAATACTTGAGCATCCAAGCCCTCTTAAGGCTGAGCCTTCTGGAGTGTGTAGTGTAGATCTTCTGGCTCTGTAATGTGGAGGGCACCATGTTGATGAAGTGGCAGTTTGGAGAGGTTCCTGTGTGTAAAGCCAAGTCCCTGTGTAACTCCCCACTTTGAAGTTAGGGGGCAATGGTGGTACAGTGACAAGATTCTTGCCTTCCAGGCAAAGACCTGGCAGATTTCCAGCAGAAGTATCTTTCTGTGGCAGTTGTGTGCTGCCATAATATGAGCAGCTTCCAGTGGAGCTTCCAGGCTAAGACTGCAAGGAAAAGCCTGGTGCTCTTCTTAAACTCATAGGGAAGCCCTGTGGATCACAGTGGTCTCTCACACACTGTGGATGACCACCACCGGACTGTTGTGAAGGGTTGGCCATGACTTGGGTTCAACTCTTTTTTTTTTTTAGATTTCTTTATTTTTCATTTCAATGAACATCTAGAGAGATTTAGGAATTCTATTCATTCATTGTTGCACCCCTCTCCCCGCATTTGCTCCTCTCCTTCAAAAGCAAAAGGAAAACTCCCTCATTGGTACGCAATCCCCCACACATATCCCCCAACCCCAAATATTCCGTACTCTTACGATAAACATAATGCCCTAAAATTAAAATATTCTCTCCCCCAAAGACTTCAGTGCCGTAAACATATTTCATCCAGTTTTTCTCAGTCTTACCCCCATCCCGAGGTCAGCCTCATTCTACAACAGTGGCACCATATAGCATTTGTCCCTTTGTGACTGAGATACCTCACTCAGCATAATGTCCTCCAGGGTCACCCATTTT
>NW_006400314.1:51142-54657 GCF_000299155.1 Elephantulus edwardii
GAAGCCACAGACTGGGAAAAAGTGTTGGTAATGACATGTCAGATAAGGGACTTATATCTAGAATTTATAAAATACTTGAGCACCACAACAAGATAAAGGTGAATAATCCAATTGAAAAATGGGCACAGGATATGAACAGACACTTACCAAGAAGACATTTAGATGGCCAACAAACACATGAAGAAATGTTCAAGGGTTCAACTCTTAACAACAAAGACCATCCTGATGTGAGCTTGAGATCCTGTGATCTAGCACCATAGAGACAGGCTTCATCTGAGAAGAAACTGCAGACCAGCAAGTATCCCCATGAGACCTTGCCCTCCTAGCCTCTTCCCTTAAGGAGGAGGCATAGGTGGACTTAAAATACTTGGTGTGAGTTTGAATTGCTGTGAAAACAAGTGCAGCTTGACTCTGGCTCTGAGGAGTTAAGGCATAGGTTGAGAACACGATTCTGAGAATGACCTCCTCAGATGGAGGCCCCCAGTTCTCCCTGTGCCATGTGGCATGTGTTCTAGACAGAAGGGACTCTTCCCTGAGACACTGTGATCAGCCCCTCAGCTGAGCATAGCACAGCCACAATTGTTCTCAGGTGTTGTGTCATGTTAGGGAGTCTGTCGATGTGTGTTGTGTCACTTTAGGGAGTCTGTCAATGCTGTGTGCTGATGGGCCTGTGAGAATGGTGGAGACCTTGGAAAAGGGTGACTTCCTAAAGTTATAGTTTTTCTTCAAGGAGAAAAATTCTCCTAGGTATCTACCCTCTCTTTGATCTTATGCATTTTTGGAAATATTTTAGGAGCTTAGAAGAACACCCCAAATTTGTGGGAAGGAGGGCTTTTCTGAAAATGGATCAACATTGCTCATCATTCTCAAGGCTGTAGGAGTGCAGCACAGAGGGATCAGCAGATTATTTTTGTTGCCTGAGTGAGGGATAATTATCTTTTATTTGAATTATCTAGCATTTTATAGTTCCTGGTCCACACCTATGTGAGCTGAAACTCCATTGTTGGTAATATTGTCAGATGGAGATACTACTGACGTTGAGGATGGCAGTTTCGTGAGGCATTGTCTTAAAATGTTTCTGTGACCCACCTTCTTCTCATTCATCTCTTCTATACCAGTACTCCCACCTTCCAGTTTCCACAGGTCTGGACACTTCTCACACTTGTTTAAGGCTGGTGTCCTAGTGGTAAGGAGCTGTGCTGCTAACCTAAATCCACCAGCTGCTCCACAGGAAAAAAGATGGACAGTCTTCTCTCATGGAGGGTCATCTATGTGTCAGTTCCGAATCAATAGTACTCAGCAACAACAACAAACCATCATCTGTCCTTTCTTTGTTCCTTCCTAATTCACTTACCACTGAGACTTGAACTTTGGGATGAACACTGTTTAAGGGAAAGTTTGTGCCCTGGGAGTCATTGCCCTGTGTTCAGCTCTATAAGTTGGCCCTGGATGTGTCAGTGACTCCTACCCAGTGAGCTTCAGTCTCCTTGCCCCAGAGAAAAGGCCAGTCATGTACCTGTTAAAATTTGTTGATAGTTTCTTATTCCTTAGAATTTATTAGTGGAAATTCGTAAAGCATAAAGGAAACAAAATTAGCAGATCAGTGGCATTTAGTACATTCATGGCATTGTGCAACAACCATCTCTATTTGGTTTTAAACCATTTTCATCATCCCAAAAGAAAACCTTGTACCCAGGTAGCAATTCCTCCTCATGCTTTTCTCCAATGAGCTTTTGGAGCTTTTCTTTGAAGCCATTTAACATCCCTTGGCTCCCTCATCAATAAAGAATAAAAATATTAACAAGTGGTCATTTTTCATAATGCCCCTGCTACACTGTCCCCAGCTGTGTTCGTTTTTACATGGACATGTCTGCTTCAGTGTGATGGTGTCTGCTCTTCTCATTCACAGCGGATGTCACACATGAAAGGGTCTTTTCAAGTAATAATCTGGTCATGAAGAGTGTGACAGAACATTTTGTGTGTGAATTTTCCAGGTCTTTGAGAATTTAAGTGAAAAGATGGGGCACTAAGGTGATCCAATGAGATTCTCTTTTCAGTTATAATCTTGACAGGGATGAAGTACCCAGTAAGCCGAGTGAACAGGGGCATCCTGTGCTGCTTTACTCATCTGAACTCTTTACTGTAGATTAGTAAGTGAGCTGGCACTTGCTCTGTGCCTGTCTGTGTTACCCTGGAGCCCTTGGATGTGTGTGTTGCAAGTTATTTTCTCAGTTTCTTGCATCATGTTTTATCTTAATAGCTTCTAATTTTATTTTTAATACTGTGTGGTAAATCCTTGCTCACATTAAGGCTATTTTAATATCCCTACAAATTCTGATTCTTCTTGGGGTTCATCTTTTTTTATTTTTTTTACATTCTTCCTCTTATATATTTTCTGATTGTAGATAACAGAAAGGGCAACTGAGGCTGAGCTTTCAGGTATGGAAATACAAAGGAAGAGGAACAGTTGTAAGCAGACACTAATGATTGGGACATGGAATGTGAGAACCATGAATGTAGGAAAATTAGATCTTGCTAAGGAAGAAATGGAACGCATAAATATTGACATATACTAGGCACTGGGGAGATGAGATGGACTGGCATGGGGCATTTTGAGTCGGATGACCATATGATATATTACTCTGGTGATGAAAAGGTGAGGAAAAATGGAGTTGCTTTCATAGTTAAGAAAGCCATTGCTACATCCATCTTGAAGTATAATATTGTGAGTGACAGGATACTATCCATATGCATTCAAGGAAGGCCAGTGAATACCACTATCATTCAGATATATGCACCAACAACCAGAGCCAAGGAAGAGGAGAAAGAAGATTTTTACCAACTTTTACAGTCGGAGATTGATCAAACATGCAATCAAGATGCATTGATAATAATGGGTGACTGGAATACAAAAGTTGGGAACAGAGAAGAAGATTCAGTAGTTGGAAAACATGGACTCAGTGACAGAAATGGAGCTGGAGAGAGGATGATTAAATTTTGCACAGTCAATGACTTATTCATTGCAAATACGTTTTTTAAGAGACATAAATGTAGGTTATATACATGGACATCACCTGATGGTATGCATAGGAATCAGATTGATTACATCTGTGGAAAGAACTGATGGAGAAGCTCAACATCAGCTGTAAAAACTAGGCCAGGAGCTGATTGTGGAACAGACCACCAACTAATATGCAAGTTCAAGCTGAAACTGAGGAAAATTAAACCTAGTCAACGGGAACCAAAATATGACTTTGAATCTATCCATCCTGAATTTCAGAACCATCTCAGGAACAGGTTTGAGACCTTGAACACTAATGAGCGAAGACCAGATGAGTTGTGGGAGGATATCAAGGGTATCATCCAAGAAGAGTGCAAACGTTCATTACAAAGACAGAAGAGGAAGAAAAGACCAAAACGGATGTCAGAAGAGACTCTGAAAATTGCACTGGAGCGCAGAGAAGCCAAAGCAGAGGGAAGAATTCAAGATACTAAAGAGTTGAATAGAAGATTTC
>NW_006400314.1:55682-59571 GCF_000299155.1 Elephantulus edwardii
TCCAAAGTACTGAAGAGCAATGGTGTCTCTCTGGACCAATTGGCAGCATCAGGATGGATGGTGAAGAGATTGAGATTGTTCACAGCTTCAGTTTGCTTGGCTCCACAGTCAACACTCTCACCGCCAGTAGCTAGGAAAGTAGAAGACGTATTCCCAATGCAATTTGTCTTTTGATTTCCTGGCTGCGGTACCACGAGTGTTGACTATGGAGTCAAGCAAACTAAAGCTGTTAACTATCTCAATATCTTCACCAACTATACTGATGCTGCCAATTGGTCCAGATTTAGCAGATTTCAGATTAAGACAAGTAGGAATAAAGGCCTGGGGATCTATTATGGAAAAATAAATGTGTTAATGGAAAGCAGTGCTGTGGATCACAAGAGTCCGATCCCAGTGTATGCCATGAGTAGGGGGACATAGTAATAATAGCAAGAGTAACAGCACCCCATTTCTATGCCAACTCATCCCGTTTAGGGCTCATATCACATTGGTATGGAGCATGAAGGAGGGGGGTCTATGCTGAATACCTATATGATGGGTGGTGCCACTAGGTCTGCGAAGAGAGGTAACATGGAATCTGGAGAAGTGTGCACAGTGACCTCTGGTATTGGTAATAACTGTAGTTCTAGTGCTTCTTTTCACACCTACTGTGGGCACACAGATCTTCCTTCACCAGCTAAGCTGCACCCCTTGATGGCCTCTTTTCTCACAGTGCACGCATGGTCTTCAGCAGGCTGCTTTACAGCAGCCATGGTGACATTCAGTGTTAGTAGTTCTGGTCCACAGTTCCTCCTGCTAGCAGCCTTAGGCTAGCACAGTGAAGTAGGATGACTGTCTTCTCGTTACCAATTTACCTGCTGAGGTCATTGCTTGGAGAATTGTCTCTTCCAAAGACTTTGTCACAGAATTCCCTGTCTTTGCCTCATTGATATACCCTGATTGGGTCCCTGACTGTAGCCACCTGATGTCAGGGTCCTGTGCCCTTCCTCACAATCACGGCTCCTTTCCACAATGCTGGCCCTCAGGCTGGCCACAAGAAAGCCACGTGACCTGGGACTGACCCTTCCCTTCTGCTAGCACTCGTTCTTCATCTGTCAGTTTAGAGAGGTCACACCAAACATGTTTGCTTCCTGGTTGGGGATAAACAACCAGTGGAGCCTCTTTGAGAATATGCATCCTGAAACCTTACCTGTTGAGCATCTTAGGCTAACAAGACTTGGGCTCAACCACAGACTTGGCCTGCACGATCAAGTGAGGTGGTGGTTAACCAGCCTCTATGCTCAGGATGCCACAGTTGTCCTAGTCCCCCTGTGTGCTTCAGGATAGTGATTATTTGCTGCAGACTTCCACTTTCAGAACCCTGTCCTTTTGACATGTCTAGCATTAAAGGTGAAACATTACTCTTAGTCCAGCACCACTACCGTCAGTGCTCCCGGGGTAGGTGGGCCACTTGCTGGGAGAAGTGAGCTCTGGTCCTTGGGCTTCACACTGTCTTGGTTGCTTCAGGAAGTGCAGCAGTCAGACTCACATACGGTGTCCCTGAAGCATGGGGGTGGTGGTGGTGGTGGTGGTGGTGGTGGTGGTGTCTGTCTCAGTTCTTATATTCTCAATTTCAGGAGGGTCTTTCTGTTTGTTTTTAACTAGAAATGATTTGGTTTGGGACTAGCAACCTTACAGGTAATACATTAGGGGGAAGGCTTAGGATGGATAGGGGTGAAACCACACGGTTACAGTTTGGTGGGGGGAAAAAGTGGGGAAAGGAAGTGGGAAAACTTTGGGTGAAAAGACAGGGTAATAATGACCAAAGTCCAATGGTCATTTAATTTTATAAAACAATGCATGAGAATGATTGTATGAAACACAGTGTGAATAAAGAATAGTGTGAAACACTGTACATACACACACACAAACACACGTGTGTCTGTATGTCTCTGGAAAGTTGTTAAAAGTGCCATAGAGTTGTAGACAACTCATAGCAACCCTATGAAAGACCTGAATTCTTATATAACTTTCATCCTTTCTCCAGGTTCATAGGGTTTCCGGAGGCATACATACGTGTGTGTGTGTGTGTGTGTGTACAGTGTTTCACCCTATTCTTCATTCACATTGTGGTTCATAAATATGAACTTTGTAAGCAAACCAATAAAAAATACAGAAAAAAGTGATAGCCAATTTATGGTAGATACTGATGCTGAAATAAAGGTCAGTTATTTGGACACATCATCAAAAAAGACCAGTTGATGAAAAATGACATTATATTTAGTAAAGTGGAGCATCAGCAAAAACAGAAGAGACTCTCAATGAAATTAATTGCTACAGTAGCTACCACACTGTGCTCGAGCATCATTTAATATTTCCTGTGTAGATTTGTTCATTGACATTAGTTACATTGTTCACTATGTATCAGCATTCTCATTTCTCTTCTAGTTGTTCCATTTCTTTTAATCTAGTCCCCCTCCTTTGCCCTCATCTTTTAGCTTTATAATTAGTGTAGATTTGATCTTATATATATAGGAGCACAATACTCACAGGTGATGTTCTTTATTCTATGAGCCAATTCTGTTATTTGGTTAAAAGATTACCTCTAGGAGTTGTTCCATCTCAAAGTGTTGAGACTATCTCAGAGCAGTAGTCTTGGGAGTTCATCTAATTTCAGATGCTTCAGTAAGTCTGAATGTTTTAAGAATATGAGTTGTTCTACAGTTTTCCTCCTTCTATCAAGATACATCTACTGTATCCTTCATAACATTGACTATCAGTGGTATGTTTTGGTCTCAGGGGAAATGAGGCTATGGTTTCTATAGACTGTTAATCCTATAGACTAATTTTCACCTCTCAGCCTTTGATTTTATCTTTCTTTTCTGCTCCAGATGAGTACAGATACAATATTTGCATCTCAGATTGTTATTAATAAACTTTTAATACATTAGACACTACTTGCCAAGCTAGGATGTAGAAATGAAGCTTTATAAACTATATTATGCCAATTGGTTGTCTTAAGAGACTAGTCCTAAACCTTCAGACTCAATAAGCAAGTCCCTAGAGGTGAAGAATTTGTAACTATACATCCTAGTGACCTCATTTACACAGAAGGAAACTCTGCCTAGTCTTTTGTAACCTTCACAATCTCTGCTTTGTTTAAGCCCATTGTTGCAGTCATTGTGTCAGCCCATCTTGTTAAAATACTTTCTCTTCTTCACCAACCCTCATTTGACCATTAAGTCCTTTCCCTGGGCTGATCTCTCCTGATAACATGCCCAAAGTATGTGTTAAAAAACAAAAGTCTCAAAAAAAAAGTCTCACCAGTCTTGCTTTTATGGAGCACTTCAGCCACACTTCATCCAAAACAAATTTGTGCGTTCTTTTGGCAGTCCATACTATACTGATTTTTTTCCCCAACTCTACAGTTCAAAGGCATCAGTTCTTCTTCAATCTTCATTTGCTGTCCATTTCTCACATGTGTATGTTGCTGTTGTTGTTATGTGCCAACGGGTCGTTTGCGACTCATAGCGACCCTATGTACAACAGCCCTAAACTCTGCTCTGTCCTGTACCAATCGCACTGTCTCTGACACCCCTATCCCAATTACCCCAGTCACTGAATAAGTCCACCTCATAGAGGGCCTTCCCCTCCTGCGCTGTCCCTCCGCACTACCAAGCATAATGTCATTCTCCAAGGACCAGTGTCTCCTTACAATGTGGCCAAAGTATGTTAGACGGAGCCTCAGAATCCTTGCCTTCAAGGAGCCACCTGGTTTTAACCCTTTCCAGGATGAATCAATCTGTTTGTTTTTCTAGCAGTCTGTGGTATTCTCAATACTCTTCTCCAGCACCACAGCTCAAAGGCATCAATTCTCCTTCTATCCTCCTTGGTCATTGTCCAACTCTCT
>NW_006400314.1:60582-61769 GCF_000299155.1 Elephantulus edwardii
GCCTTATTTTTTGCCATTTCTTCCAAAGCAGCCTGAACTTCTTCTTTCATCACCGTAGGCTCTTGCTCATATGTTGTTTCATGAAATTCTTTTATGTCTGCTACTGAAAATCTCATGGCTTGTCTGAGGCACATATGACCACTTCTTGGTCCATGCACAAATTCCACATTATCACAATTAAGAATCCCCATTCTTCTCAGTGTTTTCCACAATTTATTATGATCTACAAAGTGAAATGCCTTTGCATAGTCAATAAAACACAAGTAACACAAGTAAACATCTTTCTAATAGTCTCTGCTTTCCGTTAAGATCCATTGGGCATAAGCAATAATGCTCCGTGTTCAATGGCCTGTTCTGAATCCAGTTTGAATTTTTTGAAGACCAGATGAATCAAAGATGTCATCCAGGAAGAAGCAAAAGGTCATTACAAATACAGATGAGAAAGAAAAGACAGAAATAGATGTCAGAAGAGACTCTGAAATTGTACTAGAACAACAAGAAGCCATAACCAAGGGAAGAAATGCCTAAATAAAAGATTTTAAAGGATTGTTCAAGAATCAAGAAGACAGAGCAAAACATTATAATAAAATGTGCAAATAACTGGAGACAGAAAATCAAAAGGAGATAACTTGCTTGGCATTTCTGAAAAATGGAACAATTCAAGTCTCAAGTTACAGTACTGAAGGATACTATGGCCAAAAAAAAAAGAAAAAAGAAAAAGGCTCAAACAAGCCAAGAGGCATCAATGGAAGATAGAGGAGAATACACAGAGTCACTGTCCAAAAAGAATTGGCTACCATGGAAGCATTTCAGAAACTCGTAGCATATGATCAAGAAACAGTGGTCATGAAGGAAAAGAAAAAGAATTATGTGGGATGACATCAAATGGAACAACATATGTATGATCAGAATTCTAGAACAAGAGGAGGAAAAGCACTAAAAAAATTATCTAAGAGATAGTAGAAGAAAACTTCTTAGGTATCATGAAAAATGAGGAAATCCACATTCAAGAAGCTCAGCAAATCCCAGACAAACGAGACCCCAAAAGAAAAACATCTAGGTATGTTGTTGTTATTGTTGTTATGTGCTGTTGAGTTGTTTGCGACTCATAGCGACCCTATGTACAACACCCCTAAACCGTGCTCTATCCTGTTCCAATCTCATTGCCTCTGACAAACCCATCCCGA
>NW_006400314.1:63038-64497 GCF_000299155.1 Elephantulus edwardii
CTGTAGTTTCCACACTCAGTTGGGTCGCCCTTCTTTGGGATGGGAACAAATATAGACCGCTTCCAGTCAGTTGGCCAAGTGGTTGTTCTCCAGAAATCTTGGCACAACTTGGTGAGCACATCCACAACAGCACCTATTAGCTGAAATATGTCAATTGGTATACCATCTATTCTGGGGGTCTTATTTTTTGCTATTTCCTTCAAAGCAGCTTGAACTTCCGCCTTCATCACCATCGGCTCTGGCTCAAATGCTATTTCATTAAATGTTTCCCTATCTGCCTATTCCTTTCAGTACAGTGACTCAGTATATTCCTTCCATCTTCTTTTGATACCTCCTGGATCATTTAAATAGATAAATAGCATATAAATAGATATAGCATAGTTAAATTCTCTAAAATAAAACATAAGCGTCGAATGCTAAAAGCAACATGAAAAAACAGTTACCTACAAAGGAGAATCAATAAAATTAAGTTCCTATTTCTCAGCAGAAACCAGGCAAGCAAGAACACAATGGGATGACATATGTAGAAGGCTGAAAGAAAATAATTGCCAGCCGAGGATCCTGTCCATCAGATATGAAGGATAAATTAAGTGCTTTGCAGAAAAGCAGAAACTTAAGGAATTTGCAGAAAAGATCAACTCTAAAAAAAATTCTTAGAGAAATCTTTCATGTAGAGGCAACAAAGGAAAATGGAAGGACCATAGTAACCAGAAACAAAAGAAAAAGAAGCACAGTGGTAAAACTTGTGCTGTCAATAATCATACTTAATGTGAATGCACCAGTTAAGAGAAAAAGAGTAGCAGAATGGGTGAGAATACAAAGCCCATCTATATGTTGCCTGCAAGAGACACATCTAAGAAATGAGGAAAAAGACAGACTAAAAAGATAAAAATAGAAAGAAATATACCAAGTAAATGGCATCCACAAAAAAGCAGGAGTGGTAAGACTAATCTCTTCTAAAATAGACTTCAGGATGAACATCACCATAAAAGATAAGGAAGGGTATTATATAATGATTAAAGGTATAAAAAGACAAAGAAGGCATAACTTTGGTTAACATCTACACACCAAATGATAGTCCAACAGAATACATAAAACAAAGATTAACAGACTTTAAAGAAAGAGACAGATGTTGTTATTTGTTATTTGCTGTCAAGTCACCTGCAAACCATAGTGACCCTATGTAGGGCAGCTCTGAAGTATGTCCTGTCCTGAGCCAGTATCACTGATTCCAACACACCAACCCCCAATGCCCCAGTTACTTTATCAATACATATATCATCCAGGGTCTCCCTCTTCTGCACTGCCCTTCTGCCCTTCTGAGTATGATGTCCATCTCTAAGGATCATTCCCTCCTGGCTACGTGCCCAGAGTTTGTGAGATGGAGCTTCAAAACAGGACTGACAGGCCCCAGCTCCCAGCTGGAAACAAAGGAGGATGCTTCAACGATTTAGATCCT
>NW_006400314.1:66262-81648 GCF_000299155.1 Elephantulus edwardii
TTCTGTAGTTTATTTGGAAAGGAAATGGACTCCGAATAAGGCACTTCTGAAAAAACAAAAATGAAGTGGGAGGTATAGCACTCCTTGATTTCAAAACCTGCTATACAGCCATAATAAGCAAAACAGCATGGCACTTGTACAATATCAGGCACTTAGACCAGTGGAACAAAATTGAGAAACCATCCACCTATGGTCAACAGATATTCAAGAAGGAAATAAAGCTTATCAAATGGAGAAATGACAACTTCTTCAACAAATGGTGCTGGCAAAACCTGCAGAAAGCTGAAACAGGATCCACATGTCACATCATGCACAAAAATCAACTCAGGGTGGACCAGAGACCTAGGGGTAAGGCCCAAACTATCAAGATAATAAGAGACAAAATGTGACCAAACTTAGAAAGCCTAGCCTCTGGTATAAAGAAGCTGGCAAATACAACAAAAACGTTCAAACAGGAGAGGATAACATCAGTGAAGTCACTATGTGCATCAAAAACTTTTCCCATTTGTGTTAAAAGAAAACTTGCAGATTGGGAAAAAACATTTGGCAAAGACGTCTCAGACAAGGGTCTTATAATTAAAGTTTACAGACTACTACTGGAACTCCACAAGAAAAAGATATAACCAAGTTACAAAATAGACAAAAGACATGGAAAGACTTTTCACAGAGGAAAACATCCAGGTGGCAAACAGACACATGAAAAAATGCTCAAAATCATTGGCAATCAGAGAGATACAAATCAAAACCACAAGGTCAAGATTAGAACAGCCTGCAGGAGAATCATAATTTTTAACCACCCAGATAGACATAGATCTCCTTATTTAGCAACCAAAATAAATGAAGCTAAAGACTTACTGGAATCACCTTTAGAGTAGTGAGAGAAGATCTTCACCCTGAAACCCACAGCGTCCCTTTTCAGCAGGAAGTAGCTAAGAGAATATGCCATCCCCTTTTCCTTATGAATCAGGGTGAAGTCTCTCTCAGGGAGGAGTGATAGGGAATGGCAAAGGACACACTGACAAAGGAGATTAATCAGAACTGGCTTTGACAAGCACTGTGGCAAATGGACAATTTAAAACAGACTTTCAGGGAGGGGGAAAGAAGAACAAACTGGGGAGGAGGTAGAGAAAATAGTGCAACAATGAATGAATGAAAACCCAAGATCTCTGTAAATGTTCATTAAAATTAATAAAATTTAATAATTAAAAAAAGACTTACTGGAATCAAGCACTAAACACTAATTGATACTCAAGTTTCCTTGTGAAGGAAGAATCAGAAAGGAACTTTTCAAAATCTTCATAAACTTTCTATGTGGACCACAATAATTTCTCCTCCCATTAAACGGTTTAACAATAAAGTAACATCACACACACACACACCCCAACCCAAAAACCTACCCCACAAAAAACCCTTCCTGCAGAAAATCAAAGACTACAACCTTCATTATGGACCACATCTCAACATCGTTGTTGTTGTTAAGTGCTGTCGAGTCGCAGGCGGCCCATAGCGACCCTATGAAGGAGAGTCCTCGACGCTTGGGTGCCTTTCATCCTCTCTCCAGGTTCGGAGGGTTTCTAGAGGCAAGCTATTACGGAAGTGGATGCCACTCCTCCTTCCAAGCTAGTTTTAATTGGGGAGCTCCACCCAACTCCCTGTCCGCATTGGGTAACCAGCCATTAATGCATTTGACGCATCAGTGTCACAGTGTTCAGCCTCACAGCAACCACAAGTGACCGCTGTAGGGCAACTTGTACACCAAGGCTATACAACCTAGAGGAATGTCTGAACAAAAACAATGAAAGGCTGCAGCCCAAGGGCCCTGCAGCATCTTACCAGCCCGGCATACCCAAATGCTGGCAAACTCCTTGCCCCAGACCCCCAGTTCATCTGGCAAGTCCGCTCTGCCAACCCCCTCGTGGGCCAAAAAAACCACCACGAGTGCCTAGAGCCCTCAAACCTACCGTGCCTCAAGAATCCAGGGTCCGGATTCACTTGACATTAAATATCCCAAGACCCTAGTTGGGGCTTGACCTTTCAGTGACTTACCAGCCCGGCATGCCCAAATGCTGGCAAACTCCTTGCCCCAGACTCCCAGTTCATCTGGGAAGTCCACTCTGCCAACCCCCTTGTGGGCCCAAAAGACCACCACAAGTGCCTGGAGCTGACATTAAATATCCCAAGACCCAAGGCAGATCTTGACCATTCAGTGTCTCAGCATCAAGAAAACAAAAATCCTCCCCGCTGGACCAGTACACAACATCATGATAGATGGGGGAAAGACTGAAATGGACATTTGTTTTACTGTGTCCACCCTTGGTACCAGTAGTCAAGAAATCAAAAGACCTGTTGCATTGGGAAAATCTACTGTCAAGGACCTATTTGAAGAGCTAAATAGCAAGGATGTCAGTTTGAAGAATTCATTCAGGCGTGCTCTTTCAATTACTGTCTATGTGTTTGAAAGTTGGTAGTCACTGAAGAAGACAGAAGAATTGATGCCTTTGAATTATGGTATTGGCGAAAAGTGCCCATATCTGTTTCAGTCAGGCAAATGTCTTAACATAGATGAGTAAGTACATCCAGGACTGTATCTCTTTGTTGAAACATTTCCATTGATACCTATCAGTTCCTGGAGCCTTATTTTTTGTCATTACCTTCAGTATAGCCTGGACTTCTTCCTCTGTTAATATGGGTTCTTACATATGTGCTGCTTCCTAAATTTGTTCAGTGTCAGCCACTTTTCCTTTGTATTGTGACTTTCATGGATTCATTTCATCTTCTTTTCATACTTCCTACGTCCTTCAACATTTTGCCTTTAGAATCTTTCAGCATCGCGACTTGAGATTTGAATTTTTTTTTCCCTTCTGTTCATACAACTTGAGAAATGCTAAGTTCTTTCATTTTGGTTTTCTAACTCCAGCCAGGTCTTTGCATATTTCACTATAGTATTTTTCTTTATCCTCTAAAACCTACGCTTTGACATTTTCTCTCTACCTCTTTTACTTCATCTCCTTTGTCTTTTTAATGACCTCCTGCTTTCTTTGTGTATGATGTCCTTTTCATACCACAAGTCATCTGGTCTTAGTGTTCAGTGAATCAAATCTATTTTTGTGATAGTTTCTAAATTCAGGTAGGAAATATTCAAGGTGATATTTTTACTCATATGGGGTTGTTTTAATTTTCTTTAGCTCCAATTTGAACTTATCATGTGGACAGTTGATTCTGTGTTCTACGGTTGACCTCTAACTTTGCTCTTAACTGCTAATCTTGAGTTACTCTTTTGTCTTCTTCCACAAATGTAGTTGATTTGATTTCCATTCCAGGGAACTCATCTACCTGCTATATGGGCAATGTTGTTGTTGTGCCTTTGAGTCATAGGCATCCCCATGAATGAAAGACCTAAACATTTGTATAACTTTCATACTTTCTCCAAGTTTATAACGTTTCTGGAGGCAAGCTATTTTGGAAGTGGATGCCACTCCTGTTTCCAAGCTTGTTTTAATTGAGGAGCTCCACCAAACACTGTCCACTGTGGGTAACCATTATCACATCTGATACATCAGGGTCACAGTGTTCAGCTTCACAGCAACCATGAGTTACCTCTATACAGCAAGCGACCTTAAGATGGCCTCTCGTGTCTTGAGAAAGGACACATGTGGAATGCTTGGGCCTCATATGGCTTTCTTTTCATCTCAAGTGGATGTCAGCAGAGGGGCCTTGCCAGATGAATTGGGGATCTCTGGCCCAGAGTCTGCCAGCCTGAGGGTGTACCAGAATTATAAAATATTGAAATGTTTGGTCACACCTGCAGGCTGAGGGCTAGTGTGTTATGAATCTTGGTTCCAACTGGACCTTAGGAGGGCTCTCTCATGTCTTGAGAAGAGACACATATGGAAGAAACAGGTAACACTGGCAATTCTGCTAGGTTTTCAGGGTAACTGGGACTGTCTGGGGTCACTGAATCAAATGGTGGCCCTCTCCTTGTTCAAGATTAAAGCCAAATGCAGTCCCAGATCCCTCCAGGACAACTGCCTTCCCAATCACTCTGAAGGTGACCATGACATACTTGCACTTGCCAAGGCCCAGCCACCTCCTTGCATGTAGAGAAGACTGCATCTCAGCGGCTCGCCTGGTTTCGCAGTGCCTTCAAACACTCAGACCTCCACAACATCGAAGTCACTGTCAGTCACCTTCACTTGAGGAGACGACCAGACACTTTTCTTGCTGAAGCACATGATGATAAAGTTCAGGGCAAGCAGGTGATGGGTCAGGCCCAGATAGTGGATCAGGTCTGTGGTAATTCATAAGGTTTGGATTAGTTAATTTTCTAAAATAAATTGCCAAGCTGCTCTCTATATTATGTCTTCATTTGGAAGCTCTGAAGCTTCCGGTATTGCAGCAACATGCAAGATAACACAGTATGGCAAACTAAATACCAGTGTTGATAGTGAGCAGAAACCTGAAATGTGGTCATGTACCAGGTGTCAGTTAAGAACCATTTTACTGCCTTCTCTTGCACTGTTTTTATTATCCTGAGGCTTCCTCCCAGGGGGCTGTCTTTTGTGGGAAGGGCTCGTGGCTGTGTTCCTCCGACTGAGGCCTCAGGATGTAGGAACCTGTGATTGCTGGACTTCCCATATACTAACATATACCAGAGGTCAACTTCTCACAGGGTTTAAGAATGTACGTTGGAAAGCAGATTATAGCAGAAGGCTGATACTATAAAAGGGAGATACTAAACAGACCTAAGATTCATTCCTGCGTGAAGCATCCCTAGTGCCTAGGGTGGGGAACAAGGAAAGACAAGTCTTTGGAGCCTCAGCTGTTCTGTGAGAAAGCCTTTTGTGGTAGCAGTCATCCTTTGTCCTGTGAGTAGCAAGGTTTGGGCCCCTTTACCAATGGTATCTTAGAGCAGAGAATGCCCAGTGGGCCTGCACAGGGGCCGTGTCTGACTACCAGACCCAGTGGCCTGACCCTCCCCTTCATCATTCTACATCAGCCTGCTTGCTGTTTCCTGATGTGTCAGACTCTCCTAACTTCTCTGCTGGAGAAGCTCCTACTTGTCTACAGCTGAATCCCTGAAAAGCCCTTCCCAGTCAGAGATGTCTGAGGAGAGACCGTGGGTGGACCGTGGGTGGTAAGGCTGGGATCTTAAGGTGAATGTTACAGTGTAGGGGGTTCCCATGGGGTTAGGCCATGTTTAGGATCAGTTGACACAGTAAGAAAGGATTGAAAGTAGTCCTGTTGGGGGTTTGCTGAAGGTATGTTTGCTGAGGTGAGAAGAATGTTCTCTGTAGTCTGCATTTCTCTCTTCATGATTGTGACTGCACCCATTGAGATCACTTTTGCCCTGTTGATTGTTAAAGCAGCCCAGGTAGCCACAAAAAGTACCATCTCACTCTAGTAACAGTGGCAAAGTTTAACAGGGCAGCAAGTAATGGATGTGCAGGGGGTGGGGGGATTAATCATGGGGTTGTACAGTTTAATGAGTGGGGGGGTGATGAAATTGAAAGAATTTGTTCAGATTTATATTCAAATTTTGTAAATAAACTAGTAGAAAAAAATAAAGGATAAAGGTGAACACCACTACCCCCCCAACCCCCCCAAAAAAAACCCCAACCCCAACAGCCCAGGTAGAAAGGACTTTTCTGGATAGCTACCTACACAATCTTTCAGTTTCTCAGGACTGGTGAACTTGGGTTTGAGGTTTCAATGGAACCTTAGTTGCTTGATGAAAGGATTTTTTGATGCAAGGTTCAGCCCCAACTCCATCCCAAGGTTTGACCTTTCTCATCATGCTCCATCATCTGTAAATTGCCTCCAGGTGGAGCAGCATCTACCTTGCTTATTTTAGAGGCCCAAAGACTTAATGTCCATGTATGACAATTATTTGTGGTGCTCAAGTTACTTACTGTTTTGAGGCTTCTTCCTGGCCCCTGATGAAGCCACGTCTCCTCACTGCAGCACCTCTTGGGTCACATGCACCACATGGCTCTGTGTCGATAACTGAGTACTACCTTATTCCCGGATGTGTCCTTTCCTCATCACCAAGAAATCCCCACAGCCAAAATGAGAGGGGGAGGAAATAATTCACACTGTGGTCTTGGAGGCTAAACTTGCTACAAAGAATTTGGGACTGTGTACCAGCTTCCTACCTGTCTGTCCTTGGTTATCTCGTCCTTGTTTGATGATTCCAGACCAGGTATGGATGCTCACAGGCTGTGTACAGTAATCAGGTACACTGTGCTTCCTGAGAGTGTTGAAGGTCAGCTTCACATGTTGTGAAGGACTATTTCTTTTTCTCTGACTCAGAGCAGTCCTAGGTACAGCAGAATGAAACTATCTGATCCCACATCATCCTTGCTTCCAAGGAGGACTCTTGTTACACTTCCTCCAACATGTATCTGTTTGTCCTTTTGGCAGTCTGTGGGGCATTCAATACTTCTTCATTTTTAGTTATACCCACCAGATGAAAGCAAGCTCTTTTGTGAGGAGGCAACTCTGCTCCAGTAGTGTGCTCAGTGCCTTCCAGCCTGAGGGCCTTGATCCTGGTACTATATCAGACAGGGTTTTGCCATTCATAGGATTTTCAAGGGCTCATTATTTCACAAGTTCATGGCCAGTCTGTATTATGTGGAAACTCCACTGAAACCTCTGCATTGTGGATGACCTTGCTGATATTTGAAATACAGCTTTCCACGTCACAGCTGCACACAAGCCACCACACTTCAAAACCATCTGATCTTTACTCAGTTTTCAGATGCATTGGAAACAATTGAATTGCTTAGGTCAGACAGACATTCTTAAATAACATCCTTGCTCTTTAGCACTTTAAGTTAGCACTTGACAGCAGATTTTCCCAATGTAAAGCATTTTTTGATTTCTTGACTGCTGCTGCCATCGGTGTTGGTTGTGGATCCAATCAAAATAAAGTCATTGACAACTTCAGTCTTTCCTCCTTTTGTCATAATGTTACATCAAGTGGTCCTGTCGTGAGGATTTTTGTTTCTTATGTTGGGATGTAGGCTATATTGAAGGCTACAGTTTTTGATCCTCTTCTATAAGTGCTTCAAGTAATTTTCACCTTCAGTAAGCAAGGTTATATCATTTGCATGATGCAAGTTGTTGGTGAGTTACAATCCTGACGACCTGTTCTTCTTCATGTAGTGCAGCTTCTCAATTTGTTCAGAATGCAGATTGAATAGTTATGGAGAAAGGATATAACTCTGACACACCTTTCTTTTTTTTTCTTTTAAACTGTGCAGTGTTCCCCTCAGACAACTTATTTTTGGTCTGTGTATAGGTTTGGTCTATGTATAGGTTTTACATGAGCACAATTAAGTGATCTGGGATCCCCATTCTTCTTAATGTTAGCCATAATGTGTTGTGATACATATAGTCAAATGTTACGTAGTCAATAAAGCACAAGTAAACCCTCTCTGTTTCAACAGTTTCATAGAATCAAAAACATAGCCAGTGCCCAACTGGTGCCGTGTGCCACGAGGCCCATCTAAGTGGAAGCCCTCTGCGAAAGCATCAGGTACCATGATTACTGCTGTCAGGATGGCCCAGTGGTGAGGGTGCAGATGCATGGAGTCCCACAACTGTCAGAAAGGAGGTGGAGATGGGAGGACATGGTTTTTTATTTAGTTTTTACCTTTGCTGAGTGTGGGAAGAGAAAGTTACAGTTGGATTGCATATGCCAAACAGTGAGCATGTATATGTATTACATGTACTGCCTCCTCTTTAATCCTCACCGTCATCACTCAGGAGGTGCCCTGATTTACCTGTATCAGGTTGTCAGGGGCTCAGAGACTGGTCAGGGTCCTACAGCATACACGGGTGAGTGGTGGTATATCCATACACAGCAGTCTCATCCATGGGCCCTTGGGGTAATGGATCAAGCCCCTGGCATCCAGTTCATGCCTCCTAGATGTAGTCACCTGCCTTTACATATTCTGGATAGTGCTGGGAGGCAAACTGGATCAGTGTAGCCCTTAGGGTAAGCAGTAGTGTACAGTCAGCCTCTTCTCTAGTGGGGCCTTTATCTCCCTCCCCTAGTGGTCCATAAAGCTGTCTTTCTCTTCAGGGAACAGAAGCGCCTTCCTCCTTCTTGAACCCTAGATGATGGTGCTGAATTCTTCTACACAGGAAAACAATAAGGCCCACATTACTGAACAGCCCTGCTATTTAACGGGCAAAGAATGGACATAAAGCTTATCCCTGCCTGCTGAATGATGCCTTTTTGTACCCAGAGGGTGTGGGATAGCTGCCCTCAACTGCCTTCTGTAGCGCCCTCACAAGTAAATAATGAGACCCTCAGGAGCTTCACAGTATTAAGACAGATGTGACCTTGGCAGACAGAGGTCCCTAGCCGTGCAGTCCGGAGCACCTGTATTCCCTGACGTTGGAGACAGCACACTCGGGCAGCCCTGAAGTCAGTCTCACTGACCAGGTGAGTGCAGCTCCCAAGGCTGGAGAAGTGCCATAGGGCCCAGCATGGCTCCCATCAGGAACAGGGTTTTTATTGCCAGATGCCTACCAGTTTATTATTTCTGCAGTCTGGTTTGGATATCAGAGCTTTTGTGTTTCCTATTTCTCACTGCTCACAAGGGGTGTATGAGAGTTAACAGGTGTTTCTTCTAAAGTAAAGGCCTGTAATGTCATGGAAAACTCAGCAGGGACTTCCTTCTTGGGAATTGACTTGAGCTAGAGTACCCATAGAGTTTCCAAGGCGTAAACCTTTACAGAAGCAGACTGCCTCATTTTTGTCCTGATGGTGACTGGTGTGTTTGAGGCACAAACCTTTGGGTTAACACAGGTTTTTCAAAATGTACAATAAGAATATGATGACCAAATGATGAAAGCATGATACACAAAGTTCAAGAATCTTGCTACTCATGTGGTCTTGATCTAAAGCAGTCCACCTCTGAAGTCATCTGCTTCAGTGGGCTGGCACATCCAAAAAGATGATTTGATTCTCCTCAGTTCGATTAAATGAACCCAAGGTTTCTCTCCTTCAAATACAAAAGCAAATAGAAGCTCTGCTGGAGTAGGTAGTGCCTTACTTGTTATGCTGCTAACCAAAAGCTCAGCTTTGAATCCACTAGGTTATACTCTAGAGAAAGAGTGGACATTCTCTCCCTGTTTAAATTGACAATCTTGTAAACCCAAAGGAGGGTCATGAAGGGTTGAAATAGACTTGACAACAGTGAGTTTGGGTTTTTGGTAATTTAAAAATACAAAGATTAGTTAAATGTAATAGGTTGGACTGCATGCAGTGAAATGATAAGGAATCAGTTGTTTTTTCCAGTAAACATGATTTCCTAGGCTTATTATGTCAGGAAGGCTTGTACAGGCAAATATTGATTATTAAAACTTTTGACTTAAGAGTGATAATCTGGAGAATATTTCATTAAAGACTGGCAATGTTTAAATAAGTCAGCATCAGTAGGATCAATATTGGAGAGAAGCGTTACTTACCCAGTGGCAGTGCCAGAGAGAGAAAGATTGTAGGATCCTAATGAATTAAGTTTACATTTAAAAGTAATAAAAGAAGAATTTTCAGCCAAGAAAAGTTCCAGGATAACATAATTTTGCTTATTGGGGTTTTTAGGATTCTGTTTGTTCTTATGTTCTTGTTAAGTGCCATTTAGTTGATAGCAATTCTGTGAACAACAAGTAGAAATCTTGCCCTGTCTCACACCATCCTCACAATATTTGCTTTGCTCAAGCCCCATTTTTGTAGTCACCATGTCAATCCATCTCCTTGAGAGTCTTCCTCATCAAAATAGGAATAATAGGGATAGAAGATAGAAGAAAATAGGGACAGGGAAGTTTCTCTTATGAAAGACAAACATGACAAAAATTTCTTTAAAATTTCACAATGAAGTAAATCCCTCAGTTGCTATAAATAATTGCCTCTGTCGCTATAGAAAGTGATCTGGTTACCCCAGTGATTATGATGCTGTCAAGTAACAGTCTGTCAGGGAAGCTTCCACCCAATGTGAGAAATGTCAAACTGTAACGAGTATATATTTATAACCATTAAAAATCCAGAACCAAACCCACAGCCAGTTCAGTCAGTTCTGACTCCTAGTGACCCTGTAAGATAGAACTATCTATTAGGTTTCTGAGACTGTAAATCTTAACTCAGTTGGACCACCTTGACTTTTCCCTGCAGAATGACTGAAAGGTTCAAACTACCATCCTTTTGGTTAGCACCCCAACACTTAAAGTTCTGTACCACCGGGGTCCTGTAACCGTTAACAGACAACAGAAACCTTTTGCTGTTGAGTCAGAACCTACATGTAGCTGACCCTTCAGCAGGTTTTCAGAAGTGTGGTGGAGATGGTGAGATTGGCACCAGATAGTGCAGAGTTTAGGACTGTTGTACATCAGGTCACTATGAGCCGCAGGCGACTCGACGGCACATAACAACAACAACAACAACAAATCACACAGGAAGAGATTGCCCAACTTTCTCTCTTGAAGCAGCTGTTAGATTTGAATTTGGATTGGCAGTGCAACTCTATACCCACTCAGCCATATAGTAATTGAATAGAATCCATTTGTCATTTTGGCCTTGGATCAATGAGTAAAGCATAATGTCTAGGCTGAGTTGTCATATGTTTTTTTAGATTATGGCAAAAGCGTATAAAGCGATGTGAAGTTGTGTGTTTGTTCTGCTGCTTAAAAAAAATTCTCCAGTGCAATCCCAGAGGTGCATGGTTCAAATCCACCAGATGCTCTGCTGGAGAAGGTGGGACAATCTCCTCCTGTACCAGTCAGATCTGATTTGACGGTACAAACACACAAAAATAATAAAATAAAAAATTCTCTACCCCGATTTTTCATTATTTTGTTATATCCAAAGTGGGAACCGTTATATACAGCCTGCATCGTGCCTGTATTTTCTGTTAGGTATAACCTGTAAGGGAGTGTCCTGATTTGATGACAGCTCTCCCTTTTCTGTGTTTCTATTTCATCTGTTAAAGCTAACTGTTTAACATTTTCAGGAATCTGTGGAATCAGTCTACTAAGATTACAACTATTCATAAGTCAATCAAGGTAGTGTTTATAATTACCTAATCATTTTTATAAGGGTAAGAATTTGAGAAACAACTTGGCTCGCAATATTATCAGTGAGGGAAATTTTGTCCTATTATCATGTTTAGGATTTAGGTTACAGGTAGCAGAGGAGAACACTACAGATTTTATAGCCTCAAATAATTCCTTGTTCTGTCATATTTTGCTGAAGTGTTCATCATTGTCACTTGTCTCACATGCAAAGGTTGTTATAAATTTGAATAATTAGAAGACACCAATATATTTGAAGATCTAAACAGTTATGCCATTAGGTCCAAGCCATAACTTTGTAGTTGACTGCAGATAGCAACCAACATTTTTCCAAGTGATTGAGTTCACTATTTGATATTCGTAACGTGTTTCTAAGATAGCATGTAAATGGGCCTGACTATAAAAGGACTTAGGACTTGTAACAAAGGAGGATAAAGCATGGAAGGCAACTTTCTTTGGAGCTGCATCAGTAAGATTTCTGTCTTGTATTTCTTGTTTGAGGAATTACAACCTTTTTTTCCTGGTGTTTAGGGATTTTTAGCACAATAATTTCAGAGGGTAATAGTAATACCTTTAAAAGTTAAGCTAGTAATGTTACATTTTAAGAAAACAAATTTAGGGCCCACAATGCTGAACCAAGATGCATGGCAATCTCAAGGAATGCCAGGCCCACCATGCAAAACCAAAACAAAGACTGTTGTCCAGAACTGACAGAAAAAGCCTGCCCCTTAAACTAGCACCCCAAATCAGACATCGAGTCTCTTAAACTGTGAGTGAAGAAATATGTTTGTTAAAGCCATAAAAAAATCACCCCCAAAGTTATATTGCTTTGCATACAGAATTCACTTACATTGTGTTTTATTCATGTACATTGTGTTTCACACATTCCTTCATTCACATTGTATTTCTATGGTCATTCCTATACATTGTGTTTTATAAAATTGATCAGCACTGATATATGCCCACTATTACTCCCATCTTTTAAGGTCCCTATTGGATCTTTCCTAATACCTTCATCTTCTTTCACTACCCACTAAACTTTGCAACCCTGTGATTTTTATTCCTCCCCACCCTTCAGCCTCCTGTCCCCTCACTTTCCACTTTGGACTTTTATCCACATCTTACTACTTATCCTTCTATTTTTATAATAACGGCTATATGCATTATTTGTCCTTATGAGACTTGAGTTAGTTCACTCAGCATAATGCTCTCTAATCTCTCTAGTGTTATATAATGTTTTTCAAAATCGTTCCTGAGTGCTGTATAGTATTCCATTGTGTAAATGTATGACAGTTTCTCAATCCATTCATTTGTTGACAGGCATCTGCACTGTTTCCATTTTTTTGCTGTTGTGACTAATGCTGATGTGAACATTTATGCACATGTCTCTTTTTGTGTCTCAGTACTATTTTCCTTACAGTATATTCCTAACAGTGGAATTGCTGGGTCGTATGTAATTTCTATGTTCAGCTTTTTGAGGAAATGTCAAACTGCCTTCCAGAATGGTTGTATGATTTTACAATCCCATCAGCAGTGTATGAGAATTTCAATCTCTCCTTGTCCTCTCCAGCACTGAGATGAGATGGTATCTCATTGTGGTTTTGATTTGCATCTCTCTGACTGCCAGTGATTTTGAACGTTTCTTCATTTGTGTGTTACCATCCAAATGTCTTCCTCTATGAAAAGTCTTCAATAGCTTTTCCTTATTTTGTAATTGGGTTATCAGTTGATTTTGGTTTGTTTGGTTTTTGTTTTGGTTTTGTCTGGTTGGTTTTTGTTGATTTTTTTTGTATTCTGTAAATTTTCATTAAGAGATCCTAGTCTGAGATGTGATTGCCAAATGTGTTTTTTCCCAGCCAGTAGGTTTTCTTTTCAACCTGTAAAAATTTTTGATGCACATAGACACTTAATCTTTAGAAGGTCCCATTCATCATTTTGATCCTCTTCTGTTTGTTCATTTCTGGTTGTATTTGCCAGCCTATTTATACCATAGGCTAGGCCTTCAAAGTTTCATCCCTTTTTTTTCCCTCTTGACCTTTATGGTTTTAGGCTTTAGCCCTAGGTCTCTGATCCACCTTGAGTTGACTTTTGCATTTGGTGTAAAATGTAGATCCTGCTTCAGCTTTCTACAGATAGATGTCCAGTTCTGCTAGTACCATTTGTTGAGGAGATTGCTATTTCCCCATTTGATAGGTTTTATTTCCTTGTTGAATATCAGTTGACTATAGATAGATAGTTATATTTCTGGGTTCGCATTCTGTTCTGTTGGTCTGTATGCCTGTCACTGAACCATTGGTAGGCTGTTTTAGTTACTATTACTGTGTATTAGATATTGAAGTCAGGGAGTGCTGTGCCTCCCACTTCGTTTTTGTTTTTCAGAAGTGCTTTGCTCAGAGACTCAGAGTTTTTTCCTCTCCAAATAAACATGACAATTTCCATTTATATGTCCTTGAAAAATGAATTTGGTATCTATATTGGGATTGTGTTGAATTGTTCAGTGTTTTTGGTAGGATTGTCATTTTCACAATATTAAATCTATCCATGAACAGGGTACATTTTTCCATTTATTTAGGTCTTTTGTGTCTCTAGTTAGGTTCACTCTCAAATATCTCATTTAGTGGTTGGATGTTGTAAATGGTATTGCTTTTTTATTTACTTCTCTGAGTTTTCTTTTTTACTGTAGAGGAATCTCACTGATTTTTGGCTATTGATCTTAAATCCTGCCACTATACTAAATAGGAACAGGGTTTTTTTGTTGAGTCCTTAAGGTTTTCTGTGTACACTATTATATCATTTGTATATAGCAACAGCTTAACCACCTCTTTGCCAATCAATACCTTTTATTTTCTTCTCTAGTCATATTGCCCTTGCAAGCACTTCCAATACAATAAGGAATAGAAGTGGCAAGAGTGAGTATCCTTGTTGGTGCCCTGTTCTCAAGGAAAATGCTTTTAGTCTTTCTCCATTGAAATGATATTAGCTCTTGGTTTTGCATATATATTTTTCACTGTGTTGAAGAAATTCCATTCTGTTCCAATTTTGCTGAATGTTTGGTAGAATTCAGCTGTGAAGCCATATGGTCCAAGACTTTTCTTATGGGGAAGTCATTTTATGACCTGTCCACTTTCTTCTTTTGAGATGGATCTGTTAAAGTGTTCTACACCTATCCGTGTCAGTCTGGGTAGGGCATAAGTTTCATGGAATTTGTTCATTTCCTCTAGGTTTTCTAAATTATCAGAGTACAACTTTTCATATTATTCTGATATTATCCATTTAATTTCATCTGGTTCTGTTGTGATGGTCCTCTACAATTTCTTAATTGACGTATCTGCGTCTTCCCCCCCCCCTTATTAAGTTTGCCAGTGGTTTGTCAGTTTTATTGACTGCTTCGAAAAATCATCTCCTGATCTTATTGATGGTTTCAATTGCTTTTCTATTTTCTATCACATTAATTTCAGCGTATCCATATAATTTCCTTTTTTCTAGAGGCTGTAGGATTAGATTGTTGTTCTTTTACTAGTTGATGAAAGTTTTTAGTTAGATCATTGATTTTTCTAATTTCTTTCTTTTTATTGTGTGCCCATTGCTGTGAACTACCCCCTGAGGACTGCCTTAGCTGCATCCCAGAGGTTTTGGTATGTTTAGTTTCCATATGGTGGTTTTCTACGCTTTACTTTTCTGTGGATAATTTCTAGTTTTATGGCATTGTGATCTAAGATACTTTGTACTAATTCAGTGATTTTTAATTTGTTAAGGCTTGCTTTGTGTCCTAATATGTGATCAGTTCTGGAGAATGTACCATTTTCACTTGAGAAGAAAGTGAATTAAGCTTTAGTTGGGCATAATAATCTGAATACATCCACAAGGTCGAGTTGGCTGATTATATAGTTTAGATCATTTGCATCTCTGTTAAGGTTCTTTTGAGGTGACCTATCCTTTGGTGATATTGGTGTGTTGAAGTTTCCACTACTATTTTGGTGCTGTCTGTTTCTCTCTTCAATTCTGTTAACATTTTTTTTTAATGTATTTGCAGGTCTGTCATTCGGTGCATAAATGTTGACCAAAGTTCTGTTTTCCTGCTCTTGTGTACCTTTAATTAAATACATCCACAAAGTCAAGTTGGCTGATTGTTGGTTGGTTGTTATGTGCTGTCCAGTCGCTTGTGACTCATAGCGACCCTATGTACAACAGCCCTAAACTCCGCTCTGTCCTGTGCCAATCGCACTGTCACTGACACTCCCATCCCAATTATCCCAGTCACTGAATCAATCCACCTCATAGAGGGCCTTCCTCTCCTGTGCCATCCCTCC
>NW_006400314.1:81748-87516 GCF_000299155.1 Elephantulus edwardii
TAATCGGGATGGGTGTGTCAGAGGCAGTGCGGTTGGCGCAGGATAGAGCAGGGTTTAGAGCTGTTGTGCATAGGGTCGCTATGAATCGGAAACGACTCGACGGCACATAACAACAACAACAAGGTGTGTCAGATTCAGGCCATGGTCTTTTTAATTATTTGATATAGATCCAAGAGCTAGATAATGAATAAAGATGACAGAAAAAGAATTGATACCTTTGAACTGTGGTGCTGGAGAAAACATCCCACAGATTGCCAAAAGAATAAACAGATATGTCTTGGACTGGGTGTTGCCAGAGTGCTTTTTGGAGGCAAGGATGAAATGGCTTTGCCTTACGTACTTGGGACATGTTGCTAGGAGAGGCTATTCTTTGAAGAGGGATGTGGTGCTTGGAAAGGTAGAGGGTCAGCCAAGGAGAGGAAGACCTTTGACCAGGTGGATTGACATGGTGACTGCCACAGTGGGCTCTAATGTGTCAGAAAGTATGAGAATAGCACAAGATAGGACAAGGTTCAGATCTATTGTTCCTAAGGTTGCTATGAATTGTGCTTGATTTAACACCTAACAACAACAACAACAACATGATGTCAGTTTGAGGACTGAAGTGTACCTGATTCAGGTCAAAGTCTTTTCAGCCACTTGCTATACATCTTATAGATGGACAGTGAATAAGGATGACAGAAAAAGAATTGATGCCTTTAAACTGTGATATTGATGAAGAGTACTGAATATCCCATTAATAAGAATGTGTAAGAACAATAATATCCATTAATAAGAACAGATAAGTCTTGGAGAAGGTGCAGCCAGAATGCTCTTGGGAGGCTAAAATGACAAAGCTTTGTCTCACATACTTTGGGCATGTTGCTACCAGAAGTTTTCCTTGGAGATAGACATCATACTTAGAAAGGTTGAGGGCTGCTGAAGGTGAGGAAGACCCTCAACCAGAAGCATTGACACAGTAACTGTAATGGGCTTAATTAACTATTGCTGAGATTGTAAGGATGGCACAGGATAGGACATGATTCAAATCTATTGTTCATAGGGTCACTATAAGTAGTATTCCACTAAAAAGACACCAAATAACATAACCGCAGTTGTTGAGGATATTTTCAAGCGAAGTATTATACTATCTCTTGGGTTAGAGATACATGCATGAACAAAGGGAAGGTGGAGATTTTGTTACTAATTGATTATATTATAACCAACTTCAGTTTGAAAACCTTTGAAATATAGGGGTTGGCCATCTGGATGAAAATAGTAAGCCAATAGGTTTGGTTATTCTTTTCCTTCTTTTGTTTTTGTTTTGTTGTTTTTGTTGTGTATCATTGAATTGGATCCAACTGGCACAGGAAGATTGCCCCTCCTTCTCCAGCAGAACATCTGCTGGATTCAAACCATGCGCCTTTGGGATTGCAGTTCAGCTTCTTGCCACTAGGCCACCAGAGCTTCCTAAGTTTGATTATTCTTGATGGTAGAATGGTAGTAAGCTATCCGTGAGTAGAGATGATTCTGGAAAAACTGTTTGCGTATATTTTTGTGCTATAGTTTATTATTCAACATGGCTTTGTAGGAGTAACTCTTAGTATATGATTTGGTAAGAGAGCAAATGTTATGTTTTTGTGGCTTATCAAGGGGAATTGATAGCTTGCTAATAAGATAAATAACACTTTTTTTGGGTGGAAGTATGTAAAAGATGAATAAACTGCAAAGATGGGTATTGGATAGATTTACCATCCTATAAATTGAACAATTTTAGTAACTGAAAAAAAGTAAATTGCACTTTTATTTAGAAGAAAAATCCAGAGAGTATGACACATCATTTAGATCAGAGAACCTGCAAGAGCCAGAGCCAGAGACCAAATGAGTCCTGAAGAAGCAGTGGTGACCGCAGCAGAGGTGATAGAGAATCGAGACTGTTGTAAGCAGAGTTGAGTTAGATCCACCCAGCTCTGCAGCTAGCGACAAGCATCTGTAAGCCTAGGCTTACTGGCAGAGTTGGGGTAGTATGCAATTGTCAGAAATAAAAGGGCTTTGTAACATTTGCCTGAACGTAAATCAGAGACCAAAACCACGGGACTAAGGGTCAGAGAAGTGGGTGAGAGAAAGACTAGGCTGCCTGTTGGCATGACTTAGAAGAGGCTATCCTGAGTGAAGAACTGCATCTTTGATGTTTTCAGCCTGAATTGTAACCTGCTATTTCTCTAAAGTTAATGTCGATGGATCTCAGCAGAAAGCAAGGGTTGTTGTTGTTGTTATTGTTATGAACCGTCAAGTCGCCTGCAACTCATAGTGACCCTATGTACAACAGCCCTAAACTCTGCCTTATCCTGTGTCGATCTCACCATCTCCGACACACCTGTCCCCTTTATTACCCCAGTCACAGAATCAATCCTTCTCATTGAGGGTCTTCTTCTCCTGTGCTGTCCCTCCACACTCACAAGCATGACATCCCTCTCCAAGGACTGGTCCCTCCTTGCAACACATCCAAAGTATGTCAGCCAAAGCTTCAGAATCCTTACCTCCAAGCATCAGCCCAGCTTCACCCTCTCCAGGACAAACTAGCTCATTTTCCTAGCAGTCCATGCTATGTTCAATACTCTTCTCCAACACCACAGCTCAAAGGCCTCAATTCTCCTTCTATCATCCATAGTCATTGTCCAGCTCTCCGATGCATAGCAAGTGATTGCAAAGACCATGGTATGTATCAGGCACACCTTAGTCTCCAGACTGACATCTTTGCACTTCAGCACTTTAGAAAGGTCTCTAACTGCAGACTTTCCCATCGTAATACGTCTTTTAATTTCCTGGCTGCTGGTGCCAAGAGTGTTGACTGTGGATCCAAGCAAACCAAAACTGTGAACAATCTCAATCTCTTCACCATCCATTATGACGCTGCCAATCAGCCCAGTGGTGAGAATCTTTGTTTTCTTGATATTGAGTCTCAATCTATACTGAAAACTTTGGTCCCTGACCTTCCACAGCAGGTGCTTCAGAAGAGTACCAGGGAAATAGCTTATCTGTGTTTCATTGACTATGCAAAGGAATGTAACTGTGCAGATAAATACAGATTGTGGCTGACCTTGAGGAGAATGAGAATCCCAGAACACTTGATTGTGCTTATGAGAATCCTTTAATTGGACTAGAAAGCCTCCTTAGAACAGAGCAAGGAAACACTGCATGGTTCAAAATCAGGAAAGGAGTGCATCAGGGATGCATCGTGTCTCCATACCTTTCAATCTATATGCAGAACAGATATTTGGGAATTTGGGCTTTATGAGGAGGAATGTAGCATCAAGATTGGAGGAAGACTTATCAACCAGCTTTATGCAGATAAGACAACCTTGCTTGCTTCAGAAGGTTAGGGACTGTAGTCTTCAATATGGACTGAAGATCAACATCAAGAAGACAAAGATTTTTACAAGTTAGCCGATGGCACCACTATGACAGGTGGAGAAGAGATTGAAGTTGATAACAATTACAGCTTGCTTGGCTCCACCATCAACACTCTTGGCACCAACAGTCAGGAAATCAAAAGATGAATTTCATTGGAAAAATGTGCTGTCAAGGATCTCTCTATAGTACTGAGAAGCAACAATATCAATCTAGAGATTAAGGTGCATCTGATCCAGGCCATGGTCTTCTCAGTTACTTGCTATGCATCAGAGAGGAGGACAGTGATTAAGGATGACAAAAGAAGAATTAATGCCTTCAAATTGTGGTGCTGGAGAAGAGTTTTGAACATACCATGGACTGCCAAGAAAACAAATAGTTTTGTCTTGGAGAGGGTGAAACCAAGTTTCTCCTTGGAGGGTAAAATAATGACGTTCCATCTCACATACTTTGGGCACATGGCCAGGAAGGATGGAAAATGACATCATTATTGGAAGGATTGAGGGACAGTGCAGGAGAGGAAGACCTCAATGAGATGAGTTGATGCAGTAACTGGGGCAATGAGGGTAGGTGTGGTGGAGTCAGTGAGACAGGCTCAGGACAGGACAGACTCCAGAGCTGTTGTGCATAGGGTTGCTGTGAGTTGTAGGTGACTTGACGGCACATAATAACAAGAACAACTTCCCTATTAAACCTTACAATTGTATTAACTGCAAATTCCATGTAACTATTGCAATTAATTAGCAAAACTGGTAGTAGTGTTGGAAGTAGTACATGATATGGAGCATTGAGTCATGTCTGACCTTATTGGGATCAGCTTTGTACTAGTGATGTTCTTGATGGAGCTGCTGCTTCTTTTTGAGTTAGAGCAAGTCAGACTGTGCCGTTCCCTTGCCTGCTGCATTATTTTCACAAATCTCAAATCGTTTGCATCTTGAAAGATTTCATTAGTTATGTATGTATTCTTCTTCATAATAGTCATTTATATCTTGATATACTCTTCCCAAATGACTTTATGTCATGGCCTTTTGTTTCCTAGTATGCATGTTGACGTCATCATTCTGTTCTGTATGTTAGCCTTGTCATTCTGTTCTGGTTAAAATTACTCTATTCTTTCCCACTGGAATATCTAAAGCATCTCGGGAGCAGGTGTGAAGCATTGAACACCAGTGAACGAAGACCAAATGAGCTGTGAGAGGATATAAAAAGTATCATCCATGAAGAATGCAAAAAATCATTACAAAAGCAGAAGAGGAAGGAAAGATCAAGATGGATGTCAGATGAGACTCTGAATATTGCATTAGATCGTGGAGAAGCCAAAGCTAAATGAAGAAATTAAGTGGCTGTATAGAAGATTTCAAAGAGCAGCTCAGGAAGACAAAGCAAAGTATTATAATGAAATGTGCAAAGAGTCAGAAAATAAAAGGGGCTGAACTCACTCAGCATTTCTTAAGCTGAAGGAAATGAAAAACAAACTCTAGTCACTAGTGGCAATGTACCAAAAGGAATTGGTTGCTGCAGAATAATTTCATGAAACAAAGTATGAGCAAGAGCCTGTGGTGATGAAAGAAAAAGTTCAAACTACTCTAAAAGAATTCGCAAAAAACAAGGCCCCGGGAATTAATGGCATACCAACAGACATTTTCAACAAACAGATGCTGACCTGGATGTGTTCACCAAGTTGTGTCAGAAATCTGGAGGACAACCACCTGGCCAAGTGACTGGAAGAGATCTCTATTTGTTCCCATTCTATAGAGAGGTGACCCAGTCAAGACAGCATGGTACTGGTAGAACGACAGACACATAGATAAATGGAATAGAATTGAGAATCCAGAAATCAGCCCATCTACTTATGGTTAATTGATTTTTGACAAAGAGATGAAATCAGTTAAGTGGGGAAACGACAGCCTTTTTAACAAATGGTGCTAGCAAAATTGGAAAACTACCTGGAGAAAACTCAAGCAAGATCCACACACCTCACTCCATACACAAAAACCAACTCAAGTGGATCAAGGGTCAAGGACTAAAAGCATGGACCATAAATTGCATTAAAGAAAAGCTTGGAAGAACTCCAGAAGTCCTAATCCACAACATAAACAGTCTTCCAAGCATCCTAGAAAATCTATAACAGGAGAGAATAAAATAGGTGAATGGGACCTTCTAAGAATCAAATCCCTATGCACATCTAAAAACTTCTCCAACAGAGTAAAAAGGGAAGCCACAGATTGGGGAAAAAGATTTGATAATGACATGTCATATAAGGGACTTCTATCTAGAATTTATAAAATACTTGGGCACCACAACAAGATAGAGGTAAACAACCCAATTGATAAATGGGCACAGGATATGAATAGACACTTCACCAAAGAAGACATTCA
>NW_006400314.1:87616-92944 GCF_000299155.1 Elephantulus edwardii
TAACAATATCTAATTTTCCTACATTCATGGTTCTCACATTCCATGTCCCAATCACCAGTGTCTGCTTACAACTGTTCCTCTTCCTTTGTATTTCCATGCTTGAAAACTCAACCTCCTTTATAGAACAATATTATTGATTTCACATGCAAGCGAGATTCTACTGAACATTATCTAAAAACAGCTGGAACAGCACACATGTAGAGAACTGCCAGAAGTCCAGGTTGGGCTTAGAAGGGGTTGTGGTACTAGGAATATTGTAGCTAATGTTAGATGGATCTTAGCTGAGAGCAGGGAATACCAGAGAAATGTGTATCTGTGTTTCATTGACTATGCAAAGGTGTTTGACTATGTGGATCATACCAAACTGTGGCTGACTCTGAGAAGAGTGGGAATCCCAGAACGTGATCATGCTAATGCGAAACCTATACTTGGACCAAGAGGCAGTCGTCAGAACTGAGCAAGGAAACACTGCATGGTTCAAAATTGGTAAGGGCGTACGCCACGGATGTGTCCTGTCTCCATACCTTTTCAACTTGTATGCAGAACAGATTATCAGGGAGGCTGGGCTCTATGAGGAGAAATGTGGCATCAGGATTGGTGGAAGATCTCTCAACAATCTGCGTTATGCAGATGACACAACCCAGCTTGCTGAAACTGAGGAGGACCTGAAGCACTTGCTGCAGAGGGTCAAGAACTGCAGCCTTCAATATGTATTGAGGCTCAATGTCAAGAAGACAAAGATTCTAACCACTGGACCAATTGGCTGATTGTATAGTTTAGATATTCTACATCTTTGTTAAGTTTCTTATGAGTTGACTTATTCTTTGGTGATAGTGGTGTGTTAAAGTTTCCACTACTATTTTGGTGCTGTCTGTTTCTTTTTTTCAATTCTGTTAACCTTTGTTTTATGTATTTTGCCGGTCTATCCTTAGGTGCATAAATGTTGACCAAGGTTTTATGTCTTCTTGATCTAGTGTGCCTTTAATCAGTATCTAATGCCCTTCCTTATCTTTTATGGTAGTTTTCATTCTGAAGTCTATTTTTTCAGAGATTAGTATTGCCATTCCTGCTTTTCTGTGATTGCCATTTGCTTGGTATATTTTCCACCCCCCACCCCCAGCCTTTGATTTTCTGTCTTTCTCTCCATTTGTTAGATGTGTTTCTGTAGGCAGCATATTGATGGGCTTTGTTTTTTCTCTGCTACTCTTTTTATCTTGATTGGCACATTTAGTCCATTCATATCAATTGTGATTATTGTCAGGCCAGGTTTACCATTGCCACTTTTCTGTGTTTCTTTTTCTATTGTTTCTGGCTTCTATGGTCAGTCCAGCTTCTTTGGTGTCTCTGTGTGACTTCACTTAATATTTTTTGTAGTTTTGATGTCTTCACAAATTCCTTAAATGCCTTCATTTCTGCAAAGAATCTAATTTCTCCTTCACATGTGATGGAGAGCTTTGTTGGGTATAGGATCCTTGGTTAGCAATTGTTTTCTTTCAACATTCTGTATATGCCATCCCATTGTCTTCTAGTTCACATGATTTCTGCTGAAAAGTCAGAACTTAAAATTATTTCCTCCTTGTATGTGACTCTTTGTTTTTCTCACGCTGCTTTTAGTATTCTATCCTCTCAATTTGGAGACTTTTACTGTTATATGTCTTAATGTTTTTCTTTTTGGGTCTAGTCTATTTGGTGTTTGTTGTGCTTCTTGAATGTGGATTTATTTTTCTCCAAAATACCTGGGAAGTTTTCTTCTAGTATTTTTTCCACAATTTTCTCGGTGACTTCCATGTCACTCCCATTTTCTGGAATGCCAATTATACTAATGTTATTCCTTTTTATGTCATCCCACATATTTCTTGATGTCTCATCTCTGATTTTTCTTCTAGTTTTTTCTAGTCAGGCTCTTCTCTTCCAGCTCACTCAATCTCTGTTCCATCTCTTCACTTCTACGTTTTTGTCCCAACAGTGTGTTGGACACTTCTGCCATTTCCTCTTCATACTCTGGATTGTATTTTCATGCTTTTCTGTTATTTCTAGTACTGTGTTGGCTGCCTTGTAATGACTTTTAAAGTTCTTTTACCTCTTTTATCTATTCTGTAAATTCTATCTTACATCTTTTGCATTTTTCTCCATAGCTGTTCAAGTTGCTCTTCATCAATATAGTTCTTCTGGATCACTGTCTTTGGGGTATTTGCTCTCTCAATAGCTTCCATTGTTTCCCCCATCATTTGTATCCTCTTCTGTTAAACTGCACATCAACATATTTCTTCTTTGCTCTCTATCTTAGGTATTCATTGGGTATGACATTTAAAAGAGAGTTTTCGTTTTGTTTTATGACTGAGACAGATTGCTGCTTTTTTGACATTATATGAGTCTTTTCTTAGTAGATGTTACATTGTTGTAACTATATAATGTCCCAGGATATGGCAGTGTTTTGTGAATTACTTGTATATTGGTGCTCCCCTTTTAGGGAACACCATCTGAAGCGGGATGACTGTTGTGCTCAGAAACTGCAGCTCAACCCCGCCTCTTCTGTGTGAGCTTAAGAAAAATTCTATGTAATGTAGCTAGACAGCCATGCTCAAGGCCAAGGTACTTGTGGTATTGGTGCTCTTGGCGCAGGGCAGCAGGGCAGCAATGGTCAGTCTGGTCTCCATACGGTGGTTAACCAGCATGCTCATGCCCTGAGGTGTCTACCTTTAAAGGGCATTTCATATATAAATATTTTCCTTTTTTTCCACTTTGGAATTAAAAGGAGATTTGACTAGATTATTGATAGTTTTTGCTAGATGTCATTAAGTCGACTCTGACCAATGGATCTGAACCCTGCCTTATCCTGTGCATTTTCTATCATCTCTGTTATTCTTGAACATGTTGTTACAGTCATTGTGTCAGTTCATCTCATTGAAGGTCTTACTTTCTTTCTCTGACCCTATACCTTTCCAAGCATGATGTCTTTTCCAGGAACTGACCCCTCATGACCATGTGTCCAAAGTATGTGAGTTTCACCATCCTTCCCTCTAAAAAGCACCCTGATTGCACTATGTCCAAGACACATTAGTATATGTTTTACAGTTCATGTAATATTCAGTAGTCTTCACCAGCACAACTCCAAAGACATCAGTTAATCTTCTTTATTTATTGTCTAATTTTCAGATGCATGGAAAATAACATGACTTGGATCATGTGCGCCTTAATCTTTAAACTAATATAGTTGATCTTTATCACTTTGGAAAAGTCCTTGACAACAAACTTTCTCAGTGTAGCATGTTGTTTGATTTCTTGCCTGCTGGTGCCAAGGATGTGAATTGTGGCTCCAAGTAAGGTGAAATAATTTGAATGAATGAAACAATTTTAATATTTTCTCCATCTATCTTGATGTTGCCTGTTGGTCCAGTGGTAAGAATTTGGGTTTTTTGATGTTGAGGTGTAAATCATGTTGAAGGCTATATAGTCTTTGATCTTCTACAGCAAACACTTGAAGTCCTCATTTTCTACAAACAAGGTTGTGTCATCTGAGGAGTCTTGTCTTCCTCTAGTCCTGAAGCCACATTTTTCTTCATAGAAAAATTATTTTGAGTGCTTTGCTCAGTATGCAAATGGAATAAATATAGAGAAAAGATAAAACCCTGACACATACCTTTCTTGATTTTAAACTATACAATATAGTGGAGTAAAAAGACAGAAGAGGGGAGGCATAAGATGCAGCTGAGGGCAACCCTGGAGCAGAAGAATCTTGACAGTAGATAGAGCCTGAACAATAATCCTTTTTTGCAAAAAAAGGTTGGCGTTTTAATTCTTTAATATACTCTGGTGGCCTACTGGCAGAAGCTGCGCTGCAATCCCAAAGGCATGCATTTCAAATCCACTAGCTGCTCTGTAGGAAAAAGAGATGCAGCCTCCTGTGTGATTAACTGCCTCTGAAAACCTGCTGGAGGGTCAGTTTTGGATTGGTTCTAACTCAACAGTACACAACAACAACAACAATATACTTAATTTAGAACACAGTATCTGGTAGGGATGCAACCTCCTTTTCCTACTGTTATTAAAGCTTCTGACATCCAATTTAAAAACTCATTTCATCAACTGTGTTTGGGTCAGGAATTTTCTTCTTTTTTGTGAATTACTGTGAGAAAAAAAAATTCAACAAGGTGAAATGATCTTTAAAAGCAGTTGCTGGTGTTATAAATGGTCTTTAGTAAAGTTATGCCAATAACTTAAAAATGAGCTTGTTAAGGACCAAAATGCTACTTCATATAATAAGCAGAATCCCAGAGGGGGATGTCAGAGGTAGCAAATGTGCACACAAAAAGAATCGAGAAGTAGAGTGCTGGCTTTGCTTTCCCCAGAGATCTGTCATCGCTATCTCCACAGAGCCAATTTATGTACTAAACCTAGGTCAGACAATAGAGAGAACTGGTGAGTACCAAAAAGAAAAATAAATCTTCAATAAAGTTTGTAGAAAATGACACAAAGAAACTGGAGTCAAATCCAAGCGGGACTTATCTGAGTATCACCCAAGAGAATTAGAGGAAATAGTGAGCTTAGCCAGCTCTACCTGTGTTCTAAGCTTCCCACGTGGGATAATTTCAGCATCTTCTCTTTGCATCTTATGATAGCTGACAAGAAATATCATAGACCCTACACTATGAGTGCATTTTAAGTAAATTAAAATAATTTCACTGAAGCATAAAAATAACAATGGAATATTCCTAAATTGAGAACTATTGTTGCAGAAGGATCAATAAGTACAGCTGTCAGTATGGATTGCATCTCACCATCAAGAAATAAAAAATTTTCACCACTGGACTTATTTTTAAAAAATATTTTTATTATTAATTTCAGCGAAAATTTACAGAGACTTTGGATTTCCATTCATTCATTATTGTACTTTTCTACCCTCCCAACCCTGCCCCCTCCCCGTACACTCCCCTCTTGGAAAATTAAAAGAAAAATTCTTTCATTGTTTTACAGTCCCTCTCCCCAGGTACACTCCATTATGCAGCCCTTGCTCTGGACTCCTGTCATGACAAAAATACCTAATCATATATCCCTTTTAAACAGTTTTCTCCCTCATCTGATACAATGCAGTGTACATTATTTAACCCATCTTTCTCAGTCTTCCCCAAACCCCGATGTCAGTCCCGTTTTACAACAGTGGCACCATGTGGTATTTGTCCTTTTGTGACTGAGATATTTCACTCAGCATAATGTCCTCCAAAGTCACCCATTTTAAATAATACTGCATGAGTTCCTTGTTTTTTAATGCAGCATAGTATTCCATTGTGTGAATATACCACAGCTTCTCTATCCATTCGTTTGTTGATG
>NW_006400314.1:102827-110335 GCF_000299155.1 Elephantulus edwardii
TATCTCAGTCACAAAAGGACAAATACCACATGGTGCCACTGTTGTAAAATGGGACTGACATCAGGGTTGAGGTGAGACTGAGAAAGATTGGATAAATTCTGTATACTGCATTGAAACATATGAGGGAGAGAACTGTTTAAAAGTGATACATGATTGGGTATTATGGTTATGACAAGGGTCCAGAATTAAGGTTGCATAGTGGAGTGTGCCCAGGGGGTGGGGAGATGGATTGTAGACCAATGAGGAATTTTTATTTTACTTTTCAAAGAGAAGAGCGAACTGACTGGGGGGAGAGGTGGGCAGGGAGAAAAATGCAACAATGAATGAATGGAAATCCAAAATCTCTGTAAACGTTCATTAAAATTAATAATAAAAACATTTTTAAAAGGTGACCTGATAAAGTGCAGAAATCATCGAACAGTATTATTAATATCACATGCAAGCAAGATTCTGCTGTACATTATCAAAAAACGACTGGAGCGTCAGCTCAGCAGAGAGAAATGCGAGATGTGCAGGCTGATTTTAGGAGAGGCCATGACACTAGGATATTATAGCTAATGCTAGATGGATCCTGGCTGAAAGCAGAGAGTACCAGAGGAATGCCTATCTGGGTGTCATTGACTGTGCAAAGGCTTTTTACTGTGTGGATCACAACAAACTGTGGCTGACTCTAAGAAGAATGTGAATCCCAGAACTCATTGTATTTGTGCAAAACCTATACTTGAAACAGGAGGCAGAACAGAGCAAGGAAACACTGTTGTTGTTGTTGTTGTTTGTTTGATGCTGTCGAGTCGTAGACGATTCATAGCGACCCTATGAACGAACGGCCCGAGCACTGTTCGTACATAGAGTTTCCGGAGGCAAGCCATTTCGGAAGTGGATGTCGCTCCTGCTTCCAGGCTAAGGAAATACTACGTGGTTCAAAATTGGGAAGGGTGTCCACCAGGGATGTATTCTATCTCCATACCTTTTCAGTCAATATGCAGAACAGATCATCCAGGAAGCTGGGCTGTATGGGGAGGAATGTGGCATCAGGATTGGAGGAAGACTCATCAAAAACCTGCATTATGCAGATAACGCAATCCTGCTTGCTGAAACTGAGGAGGGCCTGAAGCGCTTGCTGCAGAAGGTCAAGGACTGCAGCTTTAAATATGGATTGAAGCTCAACATTAAGAAAAGAAAGGTTCCCACCACTAGGCCTATTGGCAGCATCATTATGGAAGGTGAAGAATTTTAAATGGATAACAATTTTAGTTTGCTTGGCTCCATAATCAGCACTCTTGGTACTACTGGCAGCCAGGAAATCAAGAGACAATTTGCGTTGGGAAAGTTGGCTGTCAGGGACCTCTCCAGAGTACTGAAGAACAATGACATTAGTCTGGAGACCTAAGGTGCACCTGATCCAGGCCATAGTCTTTGCAGTTGCTTGCTGTGCGTCAGAGAGCTGGACAATGAGGAGGAATCATAGAAAGAGAATATGCCTTTGAGCTGTGGTGCTGGAGAAGAGTGTTGAATATACCATGGACTGCTAGGAGAACAAACAGGTTCATCCTGGAGAAGGTGAAAGCAGTTTGCTCCTTGGAGGCAAGGATTCTGAAGGTTCACCTGACATATTTTGGACATGTTGCAGGGCAGGACCAATTCTTGCAGAGGGACGTCATTCTTGGACGGGTGGAGGGACAATGCACAAGAGGAAGACCCCCAATGCTATGAATTGATTCCATCACTGGGGCAATAGGGTTAGGTGTGTCAGAGACAATAAGGACAGCACAGGATAGAGCAGGGTTTAGGGCTTTTGTACATATGGTCAGTATGAGTCACACACGACTCAACAGTACATAACAACAATGACAACAGCATTCTTTCCTAAAAGTTACCTATCCATTGGTTTGATCAAAGCAGAGTGAAGACTCCGAGAATTGACAGACTGTATATTTGAAGCAGAACAAATGCTAAAAGTGTCACCTCACGTAGCTCTTTCGTATTCATAAGACATCTCAGTTATTCATTTTAGGTGCTCATACTTAGATCCCTTTTGGTGATAAACTCTGGCAAGCACTTTCAGGATATCATTAAAGGAAGAACTAGCTGCAGATGATAAAACTTTAAAATACTTTTGGTTGATTTGTTGTTAATAATAATTCTTACAAGTGAAAGATGATAATCATTAAAAAGTAATGCAAGGCAAAGAAAAAGTCCACCCAGAATGAAAGTTTAGACAAAATATCTTCACATTATTAACCTTATTTT
The DNA here is from genome assembly GCF_000299155.1 of Elephantulus edwardii. Taxonomy (NCBI): domain Eukaryota; kingdom Metazoa; phylum Chordata; class Mammalia; order Macroscelidea; family Macroscelididae; genus Elephantulus; species Elephantulus edwardii. Next base: position 105,078 of record NW_006400314.1, read on the forward strand.
CTACTGGATTTTTATTAATGGATGACAATCTTTATTTATTTTTTTTAAAAAAACCCCTTTATGTGAATATACCACAGCTTCTCTATCCATTTGTTTGTTGATAGACACCTGTGTTGTTTCCAACTCATTGCTATTGTGAACAAAGCCACGATAAACATGGATGCGCATATATCTGCTTGGATGTCAGTTATGGTCTCTTTGGTATATATTCCCAGTAGTGGAATTGCTAGGTCAAATGATGTCTCTATTTGAAACATTTGAAAAAGCGCCATACCACCTTCCACAGTGTTTGAACCATTTTACACTCCCACTAACAGTGAATAAGTGTTCCAGTTTCTCCACAACATCACCAGCATTTGTTGTTTGCTGTTCTGTTAAATTTTGCTATTCTGACTGGGGTGAGATGATATCTCATAGTTATTTTGATCTGCATCTCTCTTGGAGCTAGGGATTTTGAACATTTCTTCATGTGCTTGTTGGCCATCTGAATGTCTTCTTTGATGAAGTGTCTGTTCATATCCTGTGCCCATTTTTCAATTGGATTATTTACCTCTATCTTGTTGTGGTGCTCAAGTATTTTATAAGTTCTAGATATAAGTCCCTTATCTGACATGTCTTTGCCAAATACTTTTCCCAGTCTGTGGCTTCCCTTTTTACCCGATTGGAGAAGGTTTTGGATGTGCATAGGGATTTGATTCTTAGAAGGTCACATTCATCTATATTTTATCTTCTCTTGGTTGTACATTTTTCAGGATACTTGGAAGACTGTTTATGTTTTGGATTAGGACTACTAGAGTTCTTCCAAGCTTTTCTTTGCTGAAATTTATAGTCCTTGGTTTTAGTTCTAGATCCATGATCCATCCACCTTGAGTTGGCTTTTGTATATGTCGTGAGGTGTGTCTCTTGCTTGAGTCTTCTGCAGATATTTTTCCAATTTTGCCAACACCATTTGTTAAAAAGTCTGTCATTTCGCCACTGAACTGATTTCATCTCCTTGTCAAAAATCAGTTGACCATACATAGATGGGCTGATTTCTGGGTTCTCAATTCTATTCCATTGATCTATGTGTCTGTCATTGTACCAGTACCATGCTTTCTTAACCACCATGGCAGTGTAGTAGGATTTGAAATCAGGGAGTGAGATGCCTCCTACCTTTTTTCTATTTTTACGGAGTGCTTTGCTTATTCGGGGCTTCTTTCCATTCCAAATGAAACTGGAGATTGCCTTTTCCATTTCGTTGAAGAATGGGATTGGTATTTTTATTGGGATTGCATTGAACGTGTAAATTGCCTTTGGTAGTATTGCCATTTTCACAATATTTGAATTTTCCTATCCATGAGCAAGCCATATTCTTGCACTTCTCCAGGTTTCTTTTTGCTTCTTGTAGTAATGTTTTGTAATTTTCTTTTAATAGATCCTTTGTGTTTCTGGTTAGATTTACTCCCAAGTATTTAATCTTGTGATTTGCTATTGTGAAAAGTATTGTTTTTCTTAGTTCCAGCTCTGTATTCTCTTTTTCTCTGTAGAGAAATCCAACTGATTTTTGTATGTTAATCTTGTATCCTGTTACTTTGCTGAATTGGTCAACTATGTCCAATAGTTTTCTTCCTGAGTCTTTAGGGTTTTCTAGGTATACTATCATATCATCTGCATAGAGAGATAATTTTACCTCCTCTTTGCCAATTTTGATACCTCTTATTTCCTTCTCGTCTTATTGCTATCATTAAGACTTCCAGTACAATATTGAATAAGAGAGGTGATAGTGGGCATCTTTGCCTAGTTCCTGTTCTTAAAAGGAATGCCTTTAACCTCTCTCCATTGAGAACAATGTTGGCTCTCGGGTTTGCATAATTACTTTTTTACTATGTTGAAGAAATTCCCCTCTAATCCTATTTTGTTGAGTGTTTTAATCAGGAAAGGGTGTTGGATTTTGTCAAAGGCCTTTTCTGCATCATTGATAGGGTCATGTGGTTCTTTTTCTTTGCTTTGTTAATGTGATGAATTACATTGATTGTTTTCCTTATGTTGAACCATCCTTGCATACCTGTTAATTCCACTTGGTCATGATGGAATACTACACTGCATTGAAAAACAAGGACTCATGCAATATTATTCAAAATTGATGATCCTGGAGGACATTATGCTGAGTGAAATATCTCAGTCACAAAAGGACAAATACTGTATGGTGCCACTGCTGTAAAATGGGACTGATATCAGGGTTGGGGTAAGACTGAGAAAAACTGGATAAATTGCGTATACTGTATTGAAACAGATGAGGGAAAGAATAATTTAAAAGCGATATATGATAGGGTATTATGGTTATCACAAGAGTCCAGAATTAAGTTTGCATAGTAGAGTGTACTTGGGGCGGTGGGAGGGATGCGGGGGTATTGTATATCAAAGAAAGACTTTTACTTTTCAAAGAGAGGAGTGAACTGGGGTGGGGGCAGGGGGAGGGCTGGGCAGGGAGAAAAGTGCAACAATGAATTAATGGAAATCCAAAATCTCTGTAAATGTTCATTAAAATTATTAAAATTAAAAAAACCACACCAACCTTTAGATGTGACTTCTTACTATCCTGAGATGTAACATACTGTGAACATAAAGCTTATCTCAAAATCTCAAAAACTTGTTTCCATAGGTTTGGAACCAACTTAAACCTGAACTTCCAGTGGGTTTTTGGAGGCAGTAAATTGCTCGATAGGAGATTACCCATCTTTCTCCCATACAGCTGCTGGTAGATTTGAACCACAGAAAGGCAGTGTTTTGGGGTTATCAGTGCAGCTCCCTCCAGGGCACATAGTTATATTGTACATGGATTAAAGGAGCTCTGGTCACCCAGAAGCTACACTGGAATCCCAAAGTTAAGTGGTTCAAATCCACAAGCTGCTCTGTGGGGGAAGAATGAGTATTATCCTACTGAGCGCTTTACTGGCTCTGAAAACCCAGTTGTGGGTCAGCTATGGGGTTGATTCTGACTGGACAGCAAACACCAGCAACAACATACCAGGATTAATAAATTTCTGAACATCTGAATAATAATAAAACTTCTAATGATTAGCAAAGTAAATTCTCAGTTGATACTCATTGACATCAGTGCTTACTAGATTGAAATTTAAAAATAAAATTGTAATCAAGTTACCAATTAAAAAATAAATTATGGCTGATAATGTAATGTTGTCTAATACTAGAAAAAAATATAAGTGTCTGACACAAAAAGAGTGCTTAACCCGTAGAGGACTTCTCTATTCTGACCACACATTTCATGAAACTCCTAACACATTTAGAAATCCTTGACACTTTAACTTTTCCTCTTTCAAGGCAGAAATAAATCTTCTTTGACTTTCTGTGAAGTTAAGAATTGTCAGGAGTTATACAACTCACACACATGAATGTCTGTTTAATTTGTTATTAACATTAACTACTCCAACTCAGAGCAACCCTGTGTACAACAGGCTCAATCCCTGCTCGAACCGCACAATTTTTGCTGTGCTGAAACCCACTCTTTATAGGCATTGTACTATTACATCACGTCAGGATCTTACTTTCTTTGCTAACCCTGTACTTTTAAAAATTTTGTTATTTTAAAATAGTTTTACTGGTTTTGATACAATAATTTCATTCTATGTCATTCATATACATTGTGTTTTGTACAACCTTTAATTTAATTTGTTTCATACAGTCATTCATCTACATTCTATTTTACTTTTTTAATTGGTTTGCTTACAAAGTTTATATACATTGTGTTTCATGCTATTCTTAATTTATATTGTGTTTTATATAATCATCCTCATGCATTATGTTTTATAAAATCAATCACCATTGGACCTCACCCATTGTTACCCTGTCTTCATTTGGATCCTTCCTATTTGCTTCCACCCCTTTCTCCACCCACCAAACTGTGCAGTCCTGCTTCCACTTGAACTTGCACATGAGCAACTGATGGCCGTTACCATAGTCAGTCCCTTTCCTTCTTTGGTTAGATATTATTGAGCTTCTCCATCATCTCTTTCTACCCATGTTGTTCCTTTGATTCCTGTGTATTCCACCCAGAAATATTTTTTAAAAATAATTTTAATGAACATTTACAGAGATTTTGGATTTCCATTCATTCATTGCTGCACTTCTCTCCCCGCCCAGCCCCCCCCCCCCCCCCCCCCCCCCAGTTCGCTCCTCTCTTTTAAAAGTAAAAGAAACATTCCCTCCCTGGTACACAATCCCCCCACACCACTCCCACTGCCCCAAGTACATTCCACTATACAACCTTAATTGTGGAACCCTGTACTTTTACAAGCATGCTATCTGTATACAAGGACTGGACTCTTTTTTAGCTTAAGTGATAATAATATGTCAAAAAATAAAATTCTCAGCTTTCTCAAACTCATGAGCCTTGATTTTCTTAGACAAGCGCATACACATGAACATAACTCATAGAACCTTTGACTCCTACCCAGATTATACAAAAGATCAATTTTTCATTTTTTGATTTTTTTCTTTCTTTTTTTGACATTTTTCCTGACTTTAATATGGTTTTTTAAATTTTGTTTTATTAATTTTAATGAACATTTACAGAGATTTTGGATTTCCATTCATTCATTGTTGCACTTTTCTCCCTGCCCAGCCCTCCCCCGCAGTTCACTCCTCTCTTTGGAAAGTAAAAGAAAAATTCATTGGTATACAATCCCCCTGCAGCCCCCCGCCCACCACCCTGAGTACACTCCACTATGCAACCTTAATTCTGGACTCTTGTGATGATTACTATAATACCTATCATATTATTGTGTTGTTGTTGTTGTTGTTGTTGTTGTTATGTGCTGTCAAGTCGCTTGCGACTCATAGTGACCCTGTGTACAACAGCCCTAAACTCTGCTCTGTCTTGTGCCAGTCGTCTCTGACACACCCATCCCGATTACCCCAATCACTAAATCAATCCACCTCTTAGGGGGCCTTCCCCTTCTGTGCTGTCCCTCCACCCTCCCAAGCATGATGTCCCTCTCCAAGGACCTGTCCCTCCTTGCAACATGTCCAAAGTATGTCAGATGGAGCCTCAGAATCCTTGCCTCCAAGGAGCAGCCCAGCTTGACCCTTTCCAGGATGAATCTGTTTGTTTTCCAAGCAGTCCATGGTACTCTAAATACTCTTCTCGAGCAACAAAGCTCAAAGGCATCAATTCTCCTTCTATCCTCCTTAGTCATTGTCCAACTCTCTGATGCATAACAAGTGATAGCAAAGACCATGGCCTATATCAGACGTACCTT
>NW_006400314.1:112776-114279 GCF_000299155.1 Elephantulus edwardii
CATATCTCTTTTAAACAGTTTTCTCCTTCCTCTGTTTCAGTGCAGTATACATTATTGAACCCATCTTACTCAGTCTCTCCCCAACCCCAAGGTCAGTCCCATTCTACAACAGTGGCACCATGGAATATTTGTCCTTTTATAATATTAGGAAGAGGTTATCTGCATGCTAGTATTCATTGTTGCTATCTCCTAATAATTTAATAAATGAGCATTTTAATTAAATGTTTTTCAGTTTTAATCTCTGGTAGGATTAATGTAAATTGTTACTTTCCTGCCCCAGTGCACTGACAGAGTCTTTTGTGTTCCCAGAGTTTGAACAATGCAAAAGTATGTGAAGATTAAAAAGAAATCTATACAACTATGAGATATCATCTCACCCCAGCAACAATAGCAAATTTCAACAGGACAGCAAACAATAAATGCTGTTAAGGTTGTGCAGAAACTTTTATTCAATACTGGGGGAGATTGTACAATGGTACAGCCACTATGGAAGGCAGTCCGTCACTTTTTCAAACAGTTGGAAATAGAAATGCCAGTTGCCCCAGCAATTCCACTACTGAGAATATATCCTAAAGAAACCAGAGCTACTGCTTAAACAGTTGTATGCACACCTGTGTTTATTGCTGCATGCTTATTCACAATAGCAAAAAGATGGAACCAACCAAAGTGCCCATCAGCAAACAAATGGATAGAAAAATTATGGTCTATACATGCAATGGGATATTACATTGCACTGAAAAACAGTGAATTTGTAAAACATTACACAACATGGTGGAGCCTAAGGACATCATGCTGAGTGAAATATCAAAAAAAGACAAATATTGTATAACCATGCTGTTATAAAATAGAAGAGACATGGGGAGATTAGAGAGAGAGTGGGAAAAGTTGTTGTTGATGTTATGTGCTGTTAAGTTGACTCCAACTCATAATGACCCTATGCACAATAGTTCTGAACCCTGCTCTATTCTGAGCCAATCCCACAGTCTTTGATACACCTACTCTCATTACCCTCATTCCTGTTGTCAATCCATCTCATTGTCAATCCATCTTCCTCTCATGTGCTGTCCCTCGACCCTTCCAGGCATGTTATCCTTCTCCAAAGTCTAGTCCCTCCTGGCTACATGCCCAAAGTATGTAAAATGGTGTCTTAAAATCCTTGCCTTCACAGAGCAGCTTGGTTTCTGCCTCTCAGGACAGACCTGTTCTCTTTGCAGTCTGTGGTATGTTCAGTACTCTTTTCCAGCACCACAACTCAAAGGCATCAATCCTTCTGCCATCATTAGTCATTGTATAGCTCTCTGATGCATGCCAGGTAATTGTGAAGACTACGGCCTGGATCAGCTATACCTTAGTCTCTAGACTGACATCCTTGCTCTTCAGCACTCTGGAGACCAGATTTTCATAATATAATGAGGCTGGAGATAGAATGATTGAATTTTGTAAAATCAATGACTTATTCATTGCAAATACATTTTATAAGAGACACAAACGCAGGTTATACAC
>NW_006400314.1:116404-118293 GCF_000299155.1 Elephantulus edwardii
AGGGGAAGACCCTCTATGAGATGGATTGATTCGGTGACTGGGGTAATCGGGATGGGTGTGTCAGAGGCGGTGTGGTTGGCGCAAGATAGGGCAGGGTTTAGAGCTGTTGTGCATAGGGTCGCTATGAGTCGGAAACTACTCGATGGCACATAACAACAACAACAACAACAACAACAACAACAACAATTCATCTTTTGATTTCCTGACTGCTGGTGCTTTGAGTGTTGATTGTGGTGGATAGATAAAGAAAATTGCGTTAGAACAGATGAGGGGAAGAACTGTCTGAAAGGAATATATGCTTAGGCATTTACATGTATGAGAATAGTATAGAAGAAGGGGTACAGGGTTGGGGGAGGGAAAGAAGAAAATGTGCAAGAATGATAAAAAAATACATATTAAAGGAAATCAATATAATAGAACAAACACTGCTTTTTGGAAAGGAAACTAATCATTTTCTGTGGGGAGGAAGGGCCCAAACTAGAAACATGTGCAGTTATATTCCTCTGAAATAGTTTCTTCTCAGTCTTACTCCCTAACAAATACTATAATTTTTAACAAGAGTAATTTAGTTCTCTTACACAGAAAAAACTAAAGGGGTAGATTCTTGCATTGTGATTTTTATCTTTTTAAAGGTCTTGACTGTGTGGAAAAAGTCTTTTTTTTCAAAAGCTCTCTCAGTCTTCATAGGCAAGCTGGAGGCTTCAAATGATGGGACCAGAGAAGCATGCTCCTGTCTCTTCCTTTTCTGATGAGACTCATTTTCAAAAATTTGTTTAAGCTCAAGTCATTTAGAGCTGGATTGTGTATTTAAAAAACAAACAAACATACAAAATGAAAAGGCTGTATAGGTTTAACCCTAAGGACAATTTTTTTTTCTTTATTACTCTTTTGGTAAGAAGTTTTGCCTTCTGCCCCCTACCCCCTGCAGCCATTTCCACTTAATCTTTCGTATCTGTTCAGCTTTTCTTTTGTTTTTGTTGTTTTTTCCCCCCAAATTGAATACAGGGTATATATAGTTAAAAAGAGTTCTTGAATTTTCAATACATAGACGTATTAGTCTAAATATATCATTCACTAGGTACTTAGGATGGTATCCAAATTTTTATTGAATAAAACACCTAGTATTTCATTAATAATGTAAAACATGCTCTTAAACCACATTCAATAATATCTTTTCCACGGTTATTGGTTACATGTAAACGTTAGTGCTGAACTTCTGCATCTTAAATTCTTTTTTTTTCTACAGCATATTATTCCCATTTAATTTTTCCCCATTCATTCATTGTTGCACAGTGTCCTCCCTGCCCACCCTGCTCCCTGAGTTTGCTTTTCCCTTTGAAAAGAAAAAAAAATCTTTTATTGTTTTACAATCCCCTCACTGCAAAGTCCACAGTCCATTTTGCTATGTATTTCTTTTTCTGGAAACTTATCATGAAAATAATATACATTAGTTATCCCCTTTTCTTTTTTTTCTTTTTTAAATTTTTTTATTTTAATAATTTTAATGAACATTTACAGAGATTTTCATATCCATTCTTTCACTGTTGTACTTTTCTCCCTGCTCAGCCCTTCCCCACCCACCCCAGTTCACTCCTCTCTTTGAAAAGTAAAATAAAAATTTTTTCTTTGGTATGCTATCCCTCTTTCTGTTCATCTACGTGTGTTGTGTTGTGTTGTACATAGGGTTTTCAGAGTCCTGCCATTTCAGAAGTGGATGGCCAATCCTTCTTCCTAAATACTACAATGAAATGAGTGAGGAGCTAGAGTCGGATAATCAAAAGGGCTGAATCCATTCAGCATTTCGTAAGCTCAAAGAACTGAAGAACAAATTCAAACCTCGAGTTGCTACAATCAAGGATGCTTTAGGCAGAATGTTAAATGATCCAGGA
>NW_006400314.1:118996-119526 GCF_000299155.1 Elephantulus edwardii
CAACAATCTGCGTTATGCAGATGACACAACCCTGCTCACTGAAACTGAGGAGGCCCTCATGCACTTGCTGCAGAGGGTCAAGGATTGCAGCCTTCAATATGGACTGAGGCTCAATTTCCAGAAGAGAAAAATTCTCACCACTGGACCAATCGGTAGCATCAGGATGGATGGTGAAGAGATTGAGCTTGTTCACAGCTTCAGTTTGCTTGTCTCCACGGTCAACACTCTTGGCACCAATAGCCAGGAAATGAAAAAAACATATTGCAATGGGAAAGTCTGCGGTTAGGGACCTCTCTAAAGTACTCAAGAGCAACGGTGTGTCTCTGGAGACTAAGGTATGCCTGATACAGGCCATGGTTTTTGCAATCACTTGGATTTTGCAATCACATGGATTTTGCAATCAGAGAGTTGGACAATGACTAGGGAGGATAGAAAGAGAATTGACGCCTTTGAGCTGTGGTGCTGGAGAAGAGTACTGGATGTACCATGGACTGCCAAGAAAACAAATAGATTCATCCTAGAGAGGGTTA
>NW_006400314.1:121196-122658 GCF_000299155.1 Elephantulus edwardii
ATCCTGTGCCCATTTTTCAATGGGATTATTTACCTTTATCTTGTTGTGGTGCTCAAGTATTTTATAAATTCTAGATATAAGTCCCTTATCTGACACGTCATTGCCAAATACTTTTCCCAGTCTGTGGCTTCCCTTTTTACTCTGTTGGAGAAGGTTTTGTATGTGCATAGGGATTTGATTCTTAGAAGGTCCCATTCATCTATATTTTCTCTTCTCCTGGGTGTAGATTTTTCAGGATACTTGGAAGACTGTTTATGCTGTCGATTAGGACTACTAGAGTTCTTCCAAGCTTTTCTTTAATGAAATTTGTAGTCCTAGGTTTTAGTTCTAGATTCACCTTGAGTTGGCTTTTGTATATGGAGTGAGGTGTGTCTCTTGCTTGAGTCTTCTGCAGATATTTTTCCAATTTTGCCAACACCATTTGTTAAAAAGGCTGTCGTTTCCCCACTGAACAGATTTCATCTCCTTGTCAAAAATCAGTTGACCATACGTAGATGGGCTGATTTCCAGGTTCTCAATTTTATTCCTTTGATCTACGTGTCTGTCATTGTACCAGTACCATGCTGTTTTAACCACCAGAGCAGTGTAGTATCCCCTGTTTACTTAGGTTCCTCCCAACCCTGATATCTGTCCTGTTTTACAGCAGTGGCACTGTGCAGTATTTGTCCTTTTGCGACTGAGATATCTCACTCAGCATAATGTCCTCCAGGGTCACCCATTTTGTATACTGTTTCATGAGTTCCTTGTTTTTCAATGCAGCATAATATTCCATTGTGTGAATATATCACAGCTTCTCTATTCATTTGTTTTTTGATGGGCACTTGGGTTGTTTCCAACTCTTTGCAATTGTGAACAAAGCAGCAGTTAACATGAGTGTGCATATATCTGCCTGGGTGGCAGTTCTGGTTTCTTTAGGGTATATTCCCTGTTGTGGAATTGCTGGTTCAAATGGCATTTCTACTTGCAACTTTATGAGAAAGTATTATACTACCTTCCATAGTGGTTGTACTGTATTACACTCCCACCAACAGTAAATAAGTGTTCCAGTTTCTCCACAGCCTCACCAGCATTTGATGTTTGCTGTTCTGTTAAATCTTACTATTCTTACTGGGGTGAGATGATATCTCATAGTTGTTTTGATTTGCATCTCTTAGAGTTAGGGATTTTGAACACTTCTTTATGTGCTTGTTCACCATCTGAATGTCATCTTTGGTGAAGTGTCTGTTCCTATCCTGTGCCCATTTTGCAACTGTGTTATTTACCTTTATTGTGTTGTGGTGCTTGAGTATTTTATGAATACAAAATATAAGTCCATTTTCTGACAAGTCATTACCAAATATTTTTTCCAAATCTGTGGCTTCCCTTTTGATCCTGTTGGAGAAATAGCATTTGAGCCAGAGCCTATGGTGATGAAGGCAGAAGTTCAAGCTGCTTTGAAGGAAATAGCAAAAAATAAGGCCCC
>NW_006400314.1:123913-138944 GCF_000299155.1 Elephantulus edwardii
ATTCTGGGGCTTCGTCTGACATACTTTGGACATGTTGTAAGGAGAGACAGGTCTTTAGAGAGGGACATCATGCTGGGTAGAGTAGAGGGACAGCTCAGGGGGGGAAGACCCTCTATGAGGTGGATTGATTCAGTGACTGGGGTTCTCGGGATGGGTGTGTCGGGGGCAATGAGATTGGCACAGGATAGAGCACGGCTTAAGGCTGTTGTGCATAGGGTCGCTATGAATCGCAAGCAACTTGACGGGACATAACAACAACAACAACAACAACAGGAATTTGATTCTTAGAAGGTCCTATTCATCTATTTTATTCTTTCCTGGCTGTAGATTTTCCAGGATGCTTGGAAGACTGTTTATGTTGTGGATTAGGACTTCTAGAGTTCTTCCAAGCTTTTCTTTAATTAAATTTATAGTCCTTGCTTTTACCCCTAGGCCCATGATTCAGTTTGAGTTGGTTCCTTTATATGGATTCAGGTGTGGGGATCTTGCTTGAGTTTTCTGCAGACAATTTTCCAATTTTGCGAGCACCATTTGTTAAAAAGACTGTCATTTCCCCACAACATATTTCATCTCCTTGTAAAAAATCAATTGGCCATAGGTAGATGGGCTAATTTCTGGATTCTCAATTCTATTCCATTGATTTATGTGTCTGTCATTGTACCAGTACCACACTTTCTTGACCACAACGACAGTGTAGTAGAATTTGAAATCAGGGAGTGAGATGCCTCCTATCTTGTTTCTCTTTTTAAGAAGTGCTTCACTTATTCCGGTCCTCTTTCTATTCCAAATGAAATTGGAGATTGTCTTTTCCATGTCTTTAAAGAATGGAGTTGGTATTTGTATTGGGTTTGCATTAAACGTGTAAATTGCCTTTAACATGATTGTCATTTTCACAATATGAGTCTTCTTATCTATGAGAAAGGGATATTCTTCCATTTCTCCAGGTCTTTTTTTGTTTCTTGTAGTAATGTTTTGTAATTTTCTTGAAATACATCCTTTGTGCTTCTGGTTAGATTTACTTCTAAGTATTTAATCATGTGATTAGCTGTTGTGAATGATATTGTTTTTCTTAGCTCCAGCTCTGTATTCTCTTTGTCACTATAGAGAAATCCAATTGATTTTTATATGTTGCTCTTGTATCCTGCCACTTTGCTAAATTGATCAACTATGTCCAGTAGTTTTCTTGCTGAGTCTTTAGAGTTTTCTAAATATACTATCATATCATCTGCATAGAGAAATCATTTTACCTCCTCATTTTTAATTTGGATACCTCTTATTTCCTTCTCCTATCTTATTGCTATTACTAAGACTTCAAATACAATATTGAATAGAAGATGTGATAGTGTGCATCCTTGACTAATTCCTGTTCTCAAAAGAAATGTTTTCAATTTCTTTCCATTGAGAGCAATGTTGGCTCTTGGATTTGCGTATATCCTTTTTACTATATTGAAGAAATTCCCCTCTAATCCTATTTTGTTGAGTGTCAGGAAAAGGTGTTGGATTTTGTCAAAGGCCTTTTTCTGCATCAATTGATAGGATCATGTGGTTTTTGTTCTTTGCTTTGTTAATGTGATGAATTACACTAATTGTTTTTCTTATGTTAAACCATCCTGGTTTACCTGTTATGAATCCTACTTGGTCATGGTGAATTATTATTTTTTTAATGTATCGTTGGACTCTATTGGCCAAGATTCTATTCAGGAATTTTGCATCTATGTTCATGGGATTAAACATGAACATAGATGCAAAATTCCTGAATAAAATCTTGGCCAATAGAATCCAAGGATACTTAAAAAAAATAATAATAATTTCACATGCAAGCAAGATTCTCTTGAAGATTATCCAAAAATGACTGGAACAGCACATCAGCAGAGAACTGCCAGAAGTCCAGGCAGTGTTTAGAAGGGGTCGTGGTACTAGGGATATTGTTGCTTATGTTAGATGGATCTGGCTGAAATCATGGAGTACCAGAGAAATGTCTATCTGTGTGCTTCATTGATCATGCAAAGGTGTTTGACTGTGTGGACCATAAAAATCTGTGAGTGACTCTGAGAAGAATGGGAATCCCAGAACCCTTGATCATGCTAATGTAAAACTTATACTTGAACCAAGAAGCAGTCGTCAGAACAGAGCAAGAAAACACTGCATGGTTCAAAATTGGGAAGGGCGTATGCCAGGGATGTGTCCTCTCTCCATACCTTTTTGACTTATATGCAGAACAGATCATTTGGGAAGCTGGGCTCTATGAGGAGAAATATGGCATCAGGATTGGTGGAAGATCTATCAACAGTTTGCAGATGACTCAACCCTGCTTGCTGAAACTGAGGAAGACCTGAAGCACTTGCTCCTGAGGGTCAGGACTGCAGCCTTCAATATGGATTGAGGCTCAATGTCAAGAAGACAAAGATTCTCAGCACTGGACCAATTGGCATTATCAGGATGGATAGTGAAGAGATTAAGATTGTTCACAGCTTTAGTCTGCTTGGCTCCACAGTCAACACTCTTGGCACCAGCAGCCAGGAAATTAAGAGACGTATTGCGATGGAAAAGTCTGCTGTTAGGGACCTATCTAAAGTACTAAAGAGCAACGGTGTGTTTCTGAAGACTAAGGTGCGTCTGGTACAGGCCACGGTTTTTGCAATCATTTGTCATGCGTCTGAGAGATGGACAGTGACCAGGGAGGATAGAAGGAGAATTGATGCTTTTGAGCTTTGGTATTGGAGAAGAGTGCTGAGAGTACCATGAACTGCTAAGAAAACAGATTCATCCTTGAAAGGCTTAAACCGGGCTGCTCCTTGGAGGCAAGGATTCTGAGACTTCGTCTGACATACTCTGGTCATGTTGTAAGGAGGGACCTGTCCTTGGAGAAGGACATCATGCTTGGGAGAGTGAAGGGCAGGCGCAGGAGGGGAAGGCCCTCTTGGGAGGTGGATTGATTCGGTGACTGGGGCAATCGGGATGAGTGTGTCGAAGACAATGAGATTGGCACAGGACAGAGCAGAGTTTAGAGTTGTTGTACATAGGGTCAATATGAGTCGCAACCGACTCGATGGCACATAACAACAACATGTTCATGAGAGATATTAGCCAATACTTTTCTATTTTGGTGGTGTCCTACCAGGCTTTGGAATCAGGGATATGTTTGCTTCATAGAATGAGTCTGGGAGAATTCCATCTTTTTCTGTTTTCTGAAATAGTTTGTGTAGAATTGGAGACAGATCTTCTCTGAATGTTTGATAAAATTCTCTTGTAAAACCATCTGGTCCACGACTTCTTTGGCCAGAAGTTGCTTATTACCGTTTCTGTTTTTTCTTTTGTAATGGGTCTGTTCAGGTGTTCCATTCCAGTTGGTGTCATTTTAGGTTGTTGTTGTTGTTGTTGTTGTTGTTATGTGCCATCGAGTCGTTTGCGACTCATAGTGACCCTATGTACAACAGCCCTAAACCCTGCTCTATCCTGTGCCAATCTCATTGCCTCTGACACACCCATCCCGATTACCCCAGTCACTGAATCAATCCACCTCATAGAGGGTCTTCCCCTCCTGCGCTGTCCCTCCACTCTACCCAGCATGATGTCCCTCTCTAAAGACCTGTCTCTCCTTACAACATGTCCATAGTATGTCAGGCGAAGCCCCAGAATCCTTGCCTCCAAGGAGCAGCCTGGTTTAACCTTCTCTCTGATGAATCTGTTTGTTTTCTTGGCAGTCCATCGTACATTCAGTACTCTTCTCCAGCACCACAGCTCAAAGGCATCAATTCTCCTTCTGTCCTCCCTAGTCATTGTCCAACTCTGATGCATAACAAGTGATTGCAAAAACCATGGCCTGTATCAGGTGCACCTTAGTCTCCAGAGAGACACCGTTGCTCTTGAGTACTTTAGAGAGGTCCCTAACCACAGACTTTCCGATCGCAATACATTTTTTAATTTCCTGGCTACTGGTGCCAAGAGTGTTGACCGTGGAGCCGAGCAAACTGAAGCTGTGAACAATCTCAATCTCTTCACCATCCATCCTGATGCTACCAATTGGTCCAGTGGTGAGAATTTTTGTCTTCTTGACATTGAGCCTCAGTCCATATTGAAGGCTGCAGTCCTTGACCCCCTGCAGTAAGTGCATGAGGTCCTCCTCAGTTTCAGCGAGCAGAGTTGTGTCATCTGCATAACGCAGATTGTTTTTTTTTCTTTTCATTTCTGTTTCTTTTTTTTTTCTATAATTATATTTGATAGATCATCCACCAATCCTAATGCCACGGGTTTTCATATATGTTTCAGTATACGTTTTCATAATATTCCAACGTTAGCTTTTTTATTTTAGTTGGTTCTGTTGTGACATTACCTATTTCATCTCTTATTCGGATTATGTTTTTTCCTTCTTTTTCTTTGATAGTTTTGCTAGGGGTTTATCAATTTTATTGACTTTCTTAAAGAACCGACTCCTTGTTTTGTTGATGGTTTCAATTGTTTTTCAGTTTTCTTTTTCATTTATTTCTGCTTGAAGTTTTATAATTTCAGGTTTTTTAGAGGGTGTCAAGTTTTCTTGCTGTTATTTTTCAATTTGTTGGAGATGTTGGGTTATAGAGTCAATGGTGATTTTTTTCCTGCCTTTTGATATGTTTACTTATTGCTATAAACTGACCTCTGATTACTGCTTTGGCTGTTTCCCAGAGCTTTTGGTAACTGGTGTTTTCGTTGTCATTTGTTTCAAGAAACTTTTTAATTCCATTTTTTATTTCTTGTAGTACCCAGTCATGTTCAAGCAAGGTGTTGGTCAGCTTCCAAATGTATGGGGTGTACTCCTTTATCCTCTTGTTATTAATTTCTAATTTTGTTGTATTGTGGTCTGAGAAAATACTTTCCATTATTTCTGCGTTTTTAAATTTATGACCTAAAATGTGATCTATTCTGGAGAATTTTCCGTGCACATTGGAGAAGAAGATATATTGCATTCTTTATAGATGCATTAGGCTATAAATATCTATGAGGTCTAGTTGGTTTATTGTGTGGTTTAATTCTTGAGCATCTTTGTAGATTTTTTTTCTAGTAGTTCTGTCTTTTCTTGAGAGAGGTGTATTAAAGCCTCCAGCTACTATAGTAGCGTTGTCTGTTACCTTTTTCAGTTTTGTTAATATTTGTTTTATATATTTTGCAGATCTTTCATTTGGTGCATAGATATTTATTAACGTTATATCCTCTTGTTCTATTGACCCTTAACGCATTATGTACAGACTTTCCTTGTCCTTTTGATGATTTTTGCATTGAAATTTGTTTCATCAGAGTTTAATATCACTATTCCTTTTTCTGGTTGCCATTTTCTTGGTATATTTTCCCCCATCCTTTTATTTTAGTCTTTCTTTGTCTTCATTTTTCAGGTGTGTGTCTTGTAGACAGCATATTGATAGATTTTTGGTTTTTTATCCAATCTGCTATTCTTTTTCTCTTTAGTGATGCATTTAAACCTGTCACATTCAGTGTTATTATTGAGAAGCAGAGTTTCATTGTTATCATTGTTTCGAGTTCTTTTTGGTGGTGCTGCTAGTTACTTTGGTCCATCCTGCTTTCTGTGGTGCCTCTGTTAGAAGGATGTTTCTCAGTGTTTCCTGCAATGTTGGTCTTGATTTTACAAACTCCCTTACGGTATGTTTTTCTGGGAATATCTTCATCTTTCCTTTGTATTTGATGGACAGTTTTGCTTGGTACAGTATTCTTGGTTGACAGTTGTGTTCTTTGAGTGTTCTATATATTTCACTCCACTGTCTTCTTGCTTGCATGGTTTCTGCTGAGAAATCGTCATTTAATCTTATCTGTTCTCCCTTATAGGTTGCTCTTTGTTTCTCCCTTGCTGCTTTCAGAATTCTCTCCTGGCAAATCTAACAATGACAGGCCTGGTCTTTTTCTTTTGGGGTCTTTTCTATATGGTGTTCACTCAGCTTCTTGAATATATATTCTTTTATTCTTTATTATGTCTGGTAAGGTTTGTTCTAGTAATACTTCCGTGACTTTTTCAGTGCCTTTGCTTGCTTTTTCCTGTTCTGGTATTCCAGTAATGCACATGTTATTTCTCTTCTTGGTGTCCCATATTATTCTTAGGTTTTCTTCTTTCTCCTTCCTTCCTGATTCTGCTTTTTGCTCTAGTAGATCCGTGGTGACAATTATAGCTTCTATTTCACCAGTTCTGTGTTCCATCTCTTCAACTCTGCTCATGTTTCCTTCCACTATGTTGACAGCATCTGAAACATTGGACCTCATGTTTTGGATCATGATTTTTTGTTTTCCCAGAGCCTCCAATGCCTCATTTGGTTTTTTTGTTGTTGTTATTCTGTATTGGTTTTATTTTAAGCTCCTCCTGGTTTTTGCTTGCAGTTTCCTGTAATTCTTGAAGTTTGTCTTTCACCCACTGAAAATATTATATCATTGTTCTTTTAAATTCTGTGTCAGAAAGTTCCATCAGACTTTCTGTCTTTAGGAAATCCATTGATACTGTGTCACTTTTTGGGGTTAACATCTTGCTTTGTGCCTGGGTAGGGGCTGAGGTACCTTGCTTCTTTTGTGACGTTGCTGTGGTAGTGTTTTTCATGCCTGAGACAGTATTAAGTTCTTAAGTCACTCTGCCAGAAGAAAGTGGGGCAATTACGAGGCCTGTAGTTTTCTCTTAACTACTGACCTAAGGGAAGTTTCAGATCAGGGCCTGTGAAAACAATCTCTTCTGTTTATAACTGTTGTAGCTAGGTCAGATTGAGGCGTTCTGGCAGGTAGTTCACTGGATGTGAGGAGATAGAAGGTGAAGCATGAAGTCACGTGCGCAGGGCAGGCACAAGGGCAGGGCACGGGCGCAGGTACAGGGTGGGTGCAGGCACAGAGCACAGGCAGACTCTCACCGATTGGGTACACTTGGGGACCTTACTCCAATTCCGGCTGTCAGATTGCTCCTTGATGAGGGCTGTTCCCAGGCAGGACTGCTCCCTGGTGCAGCACGGGACTTCACAGGTACAGCACAGGCCACTTCCCTGGTGCAGTGCTCGCCATTCATCCAGATTCACCCCCAGTCAGGCTTTGACCCTGGTCTGGCTTGGTCCTGGTCTGCCTTGACCCAGGTCTGGCTTCACCCTGGTCCCTCATTTTATCCCCCCCCCCCCAATTCTAGCCAACCGGTTTCTTTCATGTTGGAAAAAAATTGTCACATTTTCCTTTAACAAAACACATTACTTAATTATTTATGTTTTTTTACATTACATTATTTATGTTTTTAATCTCAACTGAATTGCTGAGGAAAGTGCTGTAAAATCAGGAGGGAACTAACTTTTAGTAATTCATGAGATTAGTTGGACTATTAAAATTATATAAGTATCTATCACTCAGCCAACCAAATAATGCTTTTTTATTATAACTTCATAACACATCATGTTGTTGTTGTTTGATGCCGTCGAGTCGTAGATGACTCATAGTGACCCTTGAACAAACGGCCTGAGAACTGTTCATACATAGAGTTTCCTGAGGCAAGCCATTTCGGAAGTGGATGCCGCTCCTGCTTCCAGGCTTGTTTTAGTCGGGAAGCTCCAGCCAGCACTGTCCACCATGGGTACCCATTACCACGACTGGCACATCACTGTCACAGTCTTCAGCATCACAGCAACCACGAGTTACCTCTATACAGCAACGCACAGACCAGTGCTATACCACCTAGAAGAATATTTGACAGGAAAACAATTTGAACCTGGCCGAGGGCCACAAATGAAAATCACCCACCTTTGGCTTAGTAGCATAGCTTCCTTTCCACTAGGCCTACGTAGCTCTCTCTGTCGTTGTCATTGTTATTATTGTTTGATGCTGTCGAGTCATAGACAACTCATAGTGACCCTTGAACGAACAGCCTGAGCACTTCGTACATAGAGTTATGACACATCATAGAGTAGTGAAGTATTCCCTTTCTTTTTTTTTTAAACCATCAAAGAAAGCTTTATTATCACAGAGGAAGTCAGAGAACACTGGAGCCACTCACAGCTAGCATGTGATGTAATCAGGGAAAGGGGACACCAGGGGGACCCCATCAATCACTGTGAACAGTCTCCCCCTAACAGATGTGCATGGCTTGGGAGACCCTGGCTTTCTGGCCTCTGAACACTGAGTGTGTGACAGGGTAGGTGTGTGGCACTGGCTGGCTCAGAGGCAAGTCCTACTAAGCAGGCCTCCTGGACAAAATGAAGGACATGACGCCAGAACCAGGGGTAGCAACTGCTGCACAGACTCTGCCTTAAATGAAAATCAAATTACACCCATTATAACTTTAAGTACATTTCACCCTGTTCATAAAATGAGAAAAGGGAATAGAACACTGGGCTCTATGGGACAGCCTTTCTTTTTGATAAATGCTTTTATGAGTTAATGATAGCAGGGCCTTTCCTCTCATTAACAGCAAGCGGCACTCCATTTCCAAGCCAGCTTTTTAAAGCTCTTGCTATCTATTATCTGTTATTATTTGGATTTTGAACAAAATTGATGGAGTATGAGCCAGTAGAGGAATCTTGTTTGATCTGGAAATTTTCTGTAGAGAGTCCAAAAGGTCGGAAAACCAAGTTCCTGAGGTCTTTTAGTTTCCCTAACATCTCTTCCTTTAATCTTTCATTACGTTCTTCAATTTGTTTAGGTAATCTCATACAAGCTTCTCTTGCTTGATGTACTGATGGATCTTTTTCTAATACAGATTTATAGTCTTCTAAGGCTTCATCCAGTTTGTCTGTCTTCTCATACAACTCTGCTCTTCTTAATGTTGCCCTGATATAGCTGGGGTTTAAATTAATTGCTTTGCTGCAGTCACTGATAGCCATCTCTTTCTTGTCCTGCTTCATTCTTGCTGCAGCTCTATTTGAAAACAGAATAGACCTCTCTTTTTGGAAGCAGGCTGGGCACGTTTGAAGAGCTCGACGATAGGAACTTTCAGCTTCTACATAATCTCCTTTCTTAAACTGTTCATTTCCCTCCTCTTTTAGTCTTGTGCTCTCTTTTCTTCTTTTCTCTTTCTCTTCACTGGGCATATCCTTTTCCAGTTCTATTAGGTATTCTTCATTTAGTTCAGAAGAATTCACATCCTCAGCGTTGTCCCCAACCTTATCTATTCCTTGCTCTTCCTTCTTAAATGAGTCGCTACAATCGTGAAAGCACCCGTCTTCTCCCTGGTCCTCCTGGGGAAGAGGTGGGACCTCCTTGACCAATTCACTCTGGGAATGCTCATCTTTGGGATTAGTAACCAGAGGGCTGTTACACTCTGATTCCTGGGGATCTGTAATCTTCAATCCATTGATCAGATCTTCTGGAACCTTGGAGTTCTCTGATTTCTCCCCCATGATGGAGTCAGTTGGGGAGGTGAAGCTGAAGTTAGCTCTAGGTTCTTCTCCTTCCCGGCTTCTCGAAATATTCCCTTTCTTAAAATTTTATTTGAGAGAAAGTTTATAAAGCATATTGCTTCTTAAATAAATCATTTATTTACCTTCTGTTCTTCAAGATCAGTTACAGTACTCACAATGTCTGGTCATTTATTCATCCCATAATGTCTTTTCCTTCACCCATCTTCCTTAAGTGTTTATTAATTATTTGTTAATATCATCCCATCCTACCCTTCCCTTTTCTAGAATCTGGAATGATTCTCTGTATATATAAACCTTTCTATAAATTTTATATTAATGGTCATATGCAATATGTATGCTTTTGTGACTGACTTGTTTTAATAAGCTTGATGTCCTTTAGAGTCATTAATGTTTTGCAATGTTGCACAAATTCTTCATTGTTTTTCTTTGTTTGGTGGTACTCCAGCATACCATAGTTTCTTTCTTTTTTTTACCATAGTTTCTTTATTCATTGATCCATTGATGGACATTTCATTTGCTTCCATCTCTTTGCTTTTGTGAATAGTTTTACAGTCAATGTGGTGTGCATATAATTGTTCGTATTGGAGCTTATATATCTTTAGGATAGAAATATTCCATTGTAAACCTCATCTTTGGCATATTTTAAAATCTTTTGAGAAATGTATTTGGGTTTTTGTGGGGGTTTTGTGTGTGTGTGTGACCTTGTTATACTAATCAGAAAAACAATCTATCCCTTTCTTAAGTGAATTAATTTCTCTAAAAGTTTCTCAGAGTAGGTACTGAAAGCCTCAGTAATAAGACAGGTACAAAATCAAACCCACTGCTACCGAGTTGGCTTACAGTGGCCTGACATCAGATGCCCAGGCCAGTCACTCTTTGCATGAGGAGAGCTCCTAGGAGAGTTGGTGGAGTAAAACTGCCGACCCACAACCCTCTCCATTATCAGCCCGTTACATTATCCACTGTTCCACCTCTGCCTTTCCAAGCATGATGTCGTTCTCCAGGATCTGGCCCCACCTGATAACATGTCCAGAGTATACTTTTTTGTTATTGTTGTTATGTGCCATCGAGTCGCTTGTGACTCATAGCGACCCTATGTACAACAGCACTAAACCCTGCTCTATCCTGTGCCAATCTCACTGCCTCTGACACACCCATCCCGTTTACCCCAGTCACTGAATCAATCCACCTCATAGAGGGTCTTCCCCTTCTGCGCCATCCCTCCACTGTCCCAAGCATGATGTCCCTCTCCAAGGACCTCTCCCTCCTTACAACATGTCCAAAGTATTTAATCTTCTTTATTTATTGACCAATTTTCACATGCATGTGAAGCATAGAATACTATAGATTGTGTCAGATACATTGTAGTCTTTAAACTGACATCCTTGCTGTTTAACACTTTAAAGAAATTCTTGGCAGCTCAACAAAATACTCCATTTTGTTTCTTGAATGTGCTTTCTATGTGTACTGATGAAAATAAAATCCTTAACCTTGACAGTCTTTAACCATTTTTTATGTTGGGGCTTATTGGTCCAGTTGTGAGGATTTTTGTTTTCTTTGTGTGGACCATATTGAAAGCTATTCTTTTTTTTTCTTCTTCAATAAATACTTCAAATTCTTTCACGTTCTGCAAGATTATTCATCCACATACCATAGACTGTTGATAACTTTTCCTCCAATATTGGTGCCACATTCTTCTTCATATAGTCAAGTTTCTCAGATTATTTTCTCAATGTATAGAGTAAATAGGTTGGAGAAACACTAGCACTCGGGCTTTCCAGGGTTCTTTGCAGCTTCTTTTTATGTACTATCAAGTCGGAACTAACTCATAGCTGATCCTCCAGCAGGTTTTTCTAAGTCTTTGAATTGCATGGGAGGAGATTAACTGTATTTCTGTCATGGGGCATCTGGTAGTTTCTAACTGCATGCCATATAAAAGCCATTCTCATAGCTGCCACTGCCAAGAATTCTTCCCAGCAAGATGCTATCTTTGGAAGGAAAGTTGGAGAGGATATGTAGGTGTGGCTGGGTGGTAAGAAGTGTTGGGGCTGGCTTAGTTCCTGAGAGGTGGTGTTTACTTAAGAAAGCAGAAGGATGAGGAAGGACAAGGAGGTACCTACTCCTCTGTCCTTAGTCAGGGAGTGAAAATGAAGGGCCACCAAAGTCTAACTTTCCCTCTGACTCGAATCTGTGGGAGGCAAACCCCTCGTATGAGTATAGAAGCTCAGGGAAGTGAGCCTAGTGCAAGCCTCAGGTAATATTGGGTATGAAGATGTGGGGGGGGACTGGATCTGCTCTGCATTTCAAGGTCTCACTTGTGCAGGTTGATGAGTGATGTTTCTGCAATCAGGCCCCATCTGTCTCTTTGTTCTGTTATTCTCATTCCTGTAATAGGGAAGGTATACTGGAGTGATTCCGTGGCGTTGTCCTTAGTGTCTTGGGTTCTGACAGTAATTGATGTGAATGTCGTAAATCTGAGCAGTCACAAACCCCTCAGTGCCCAGTCCGCTTTTTAGGGTCACATGAACAACTGAGAACATCTCATCCAGAGTAGCACATACCCTCTGTCTCAGCATCAACCTCCTCCCCCACCTCCTCTGTGTGCTCTCAGGATGTCAGCCCCCCAAGTGACTGCCTCCTTCCCAAACCTCTCTACAGTTCACAGCTTTGCATTTGTGCACTTCTCTGATGGATGCCTCTCTCCCTCTAGACCATGTAGTCTTGCCCATCAGCAGACAATGGCACCTAGTACCAGCCAGGCTCTGGCACTTGGCAGGCCCTCAGTTGACATGTGTCTGGATGGGTAGGTGACAGATAAACCAAATGATATCAAAGAGAGTGAGCCCCTTTCTCCCCCTCAAATAATAACTTTTATTTGTCATCATTAAAAGTCTGAATTTTAAACAGATTCTTGATCTGGTGGCTAACAGCTGTTATCTGGCTCAACTTTAGCATCTGCCTCATCTCCAATAGCTTTTCCAGAGCTACCATCTTCACTATGAAACATAATGAATTTTTCCCAGTTCAAACTTGGGCTTCTTCAAAATTATTACTTTTCTAACAAATACATGATAGAGAAGATAAATAGACTTTCAAGCCTTTTCTATGTCTTTCCCAATGCTGTCTGGAATCAATACAGATACCAAATTCCTTTTTCAAGGAGATCAAAAGGAAAATTGTCAAATTTATTTGGAGAGACAAGAGACTCTGAATAAGCAAAACACTTCTGAGAAACAAAAATGAAATGGGAGGTATAGCACTCCCTGACCTCAAAACCTACTATACAGTGGTTGTAACCAAAGCAGCATTGTACTTGTATAATGACAGGGACATAGATCAGTGGAACAGAATTGAGAACACAGAGATAGACCCTAGCTATCTATGGTCAACTGATATTTGACAAGGAAGTAAAACCTATTGGATGGGGAAATAACAGCCTCTTCTACAAATGGTGCTGGCAAACTTGGAGGAAGCTGAAACAGGATCCACATTTCACACCATACACAAAAATCACCTCAAGGTGGATAAGAGACTTGGGAGTAAAGCCCAGAACCATAAAGTTCGTAAGAGACAAATTGGAATCAAGCTAAGAAGCTGTAGTCTACAGTATTAAGAGACTGCCAAATACAGTCAAGTTATTAACACTTCTTATAAGTCTTTTGTCAAAATTCCATCATTTTCTTGCATATTTGGCAGACCTGTTGGTGCTAAGCATAGAAGATCTTCTGAATCTGATTGTTGAGGGGGTTTTTTATTTGTTTGTTTGGTTTGGGTTTTTTTGTGAAACCAATGCAAAACAGACGAAGCAAATAACCTTCAAAAGGGCCGAACTCTTTCAGCATTTTTTTTAATTGGGAAAAACATATTGGGGGTACAAGGAGGTGAGGGTTGGAGCAGAAGGGTGAGGATGGGCAGGGATGCAGTTGCAGAGCTGCACAGTTTGGTCGGTGGCGGGCAGCAGGTGAAGGAAATAATGAGGATCCAGTGGGGACCAGATGCTACAGAGGAATGACAAGTATTTTCCAATGGTAATTAAACCAACTGTCTTATTGATTTAGGAACTGGATGCCAACTCTCTGGCTTCTTCATGCTGAACAGGGGCGTAGATGTAAAGGGGGGGAAGGTAGGTCGCTTTATCACCTTACTGGTGGTCTTGGGTTAAAGCTGCTTGCCTTCTTGTTCTGTTAGAAGATATTTTCCTGTCATTTGCTCCCCTCTGGGCTGCAAAGTGTTTTCCCAGGTGGGTCCAGTGGGGATGGCTGGTTGAACCCAGAGGCTCCATCCTCCTTTGCTTCCTTAGCTGTCAGTTGTATTTCCTTTTTGTTACGTGCACTGGGTTCAGGGTCAATTCTGGAGTAAAACTCAGTGTTAAGGTTACCTATAGGATAGGGAGCAAATCTAGAGAGAACAAACTTGTGAGTTACAAATAGAAGGGCTTTGAGGGTGTTGCTTTCAGGTTTACTGGGGGAGAGGGCGGCAGAAGGTGACGTAGATAACATTCTCTGGATACCCTAGGCATTCTTTTTTTTTCCCCGCCCAGGGGTCAGATGGCACAATCTAGGGACTGAGGAGCTCACCCTGAGGGCCCCGAGCTGGGGGCCAAGGGCAGCCCATCCTGAGCAGGGCAACACCCCCAGGATCTGGCTGATATACTCCCCCTCCAATTGCCTCTACTCCAGTCTGGTCCCCTCGCCTGACCGAGGACTATGTGGTCAGGGATAGTGTCTCCAATTCCAGCACCACCACTTTTAACACCCCCCCCATAAGTGGTCATACTATATTTTGAAGTAGGTGTCACTGCCCTCCCCCTTTATATATGGTAAAGGGAACCTGAGAATTGTGAACAGACTCCCCCCAGGTCTAACCATCTTTTGGCAGAAGCATTCAACAGAACAAAACATGTGGTGCATTTAGGAAGTCGGTCATCTTGTGCATGGTGCCACTGTTAATTGTCATCAGACTCACAGTGACTTTCAGTGACTTTTGTATAGGTAATCGTCTTCTTTGGCCTGTCCAAGGAAACCCAAACCTGCAGATGGCGGGGCTCGCATCCCATCTCCCACCTCCCATGCAGGCAACCGGCGGGTGCTCGCTTCTCCCACTGCCACCATCCTGGCTCCAAGAATTCTCTGCAGAACAAGTCCACCTTGCGGCAGTGTGGTGGCTTCACCGCGCCAGTCTTGAGGAGGGCCGGTGCCCAGCATCCATCCTGGGTGAGGGAATCCATTGGTTCCAGCTGTGGAAGCCTCATGGAGCTGCAGCGGCTGTGCGGTGCAGTGCAGGCTATGTGGGAGGGGGTTGGGAGCCGTGAGACTCATCCATTCCTCCTTGGGAATCCTTGAATTCCTGTTGTTGAGCCTCGATCTTCACAGAGGGCCAGTCATCAACTGTTTAACTGTTCAATTACCAATAAGCCGAAGACTGTTGAAGGCCATAGTGGCCCTGCTTTAAGTGGTTCGCTGTTCCCGCAGCTCAGCACGCTGTCTCTGCCTCCGCCGCCATCTTGGATCTTTGTTCAGCATTTCTTAAGCTCAAGGAACTGAAGAGCAAATTAAAACCTCAAGTTGCTATAATTAAGGATGCTTTAGTCAGAATATTAAATGATACAGGAAGTATTAAAAGAAGATGGAAGGAATATACTGAGTCATTGTATTGAAAGGAATTGGCAGATACAG
>NW_006400314.1:140214-147597 GCF_000299155.1 Elephantulus edwardii
TCCTGGAGAGGGTTAAACCAGGCTACTCCTTGGAGGCAAGGATTCTGGGGCTTCACCTGACATACTTTGGACATGTTGTAAGGAGAGACAGGTCCTTAGAGAGAGACATCATGCTTGGTAAGGTGGAGGGACAGCGCAGGAGGGGAACACCCTCTATGAGGTGGATTGATTCAGTGACTGAGGTAATCGGGATGGGTGTGTCAGAGGCAATGCGATTGGCACAGGATAGAGCAGGGTTTAGTGCTGTCGTACATAGGGTCGCTATGAGTCGCAAACAACTCGATGGCACATAACAACAACAACAACAGTCTTGACATGAACATGAGCTTCAGTCACGATCTGCCATTTTTTTTGGTCATGGAGTACATTTTGTCATGTGTAAGATCCATGTCATGGAAGTTGGTGAGGCAGTTTTCGCCTTGAACATCCTCAGCAATTAGCCTGAATTTTTCTAAATGTAGTGTCATTGTTTTGCATATCAGTAAGATTGACTTCAAAACCAGGACCCTTGACTCTATCATATGCATTCTTGGTTCTTGAGTCCTTGTGACTAGTATCATCCCAATATTTCTTACACAGAACAAAGCTGGGGCCTTTACATCACACCAGTCTTTCTTAGGAAATGGATCAACTACCTTCTTCTTGGCTCTATTTTGCCATGTTTTGTAAGGCGCTTGTTTTTGCCAACTACCGTGGTAGTGCTCAGAGAGCCTAAAGAGCACAAGTGTAACTTGCATGAGAATTTAGGCATATTGAGCCCTTTCTTGATCTCCACCACTGCATAACTCCTGCTCAGGAAGAATTTGTGCAAATGTTTTGATGCCATTCTTATTACCATTTTTGAACTTTAAACCCATTACTATTGAGTTGATACCAACTCATAGTGACACTACAAAACAGGCTAGAAGAGCTCCGTAATGTATCCAAGGTTGTAATCTCTGCAGGATCAGACTGCCATATCTTCCTCCTTGGAGTGGCTGCTGCCCTTTTGGTTAACAGAGTGTTTAGCTATTGCAGTATCAGAGTTTGTTGAAACTTTAATGACTTTTAATGTGTTCAAAAGCATGTATTCCAACTACTAAATAATTCATTAATCCAAATGGTAGACATATCCAAATTGGATAGGCATTTTGGTTTTATATTCTCCAAAAGTAGCTGTCTGTTGTAAGCCAAGGCTGACTTGTGCCAGTTGCTAAGTGTTGTGGAGAGTTAAACCTATAAGGAGATTTTGAAGCAGGGGTGGTGTCCTGGGCCTGGTGGGTGTCAGTGAGCTGCTAGGGGTGTAGGGGGGTGGTGTTCCCAGGCAGCAGCCCTCCCTGATTGTGGGATTCACTTCCCTAGTGGCTGGAGGGTGCAGTGGGACGGGGTACAGCATGGCCACTGAGCTGGGTGAGTGGTGTGTGGGGAGAATGCATCATTCCCACCCATGCTGTGCATCACTGGACTCCATCTAGGTCTTGGCCTTACAAGATGTCCCAGTATAACCCTACCAATGCCCTCCAACCTCAGGAGTATTCAACTCTTTCTGTTTGGGAATATACATATTAGATATTCTTTCAGAGATGTGATTGAGTACTAATTCAGTAGTATATTTCTCTAAATAAGCTTGTATTTGTGTAACAGATGGATCTTGTCTGAAAGCGGAGAGTATTGGAGGAATGTCTAGCTGTGTTTTATTGACTGTACAAAGGCATTTGACTGTATGAATCACAACAAACTGTGGCTGACTCTGAGAAGAATGGGAATCCCAGAACACTTGATTGTACTTATGCGAAACCTATATGTGGACCAAGAGGCAGTCATCAGATCAAAGCAAGGAAACACTGCATTGTTCAAAATTGGGAAAATTGTGCATCAAGGATCTGTCCTATCTCTATATCTTTCAATCTATAAGCAGAACAGATTATCCGGGAGGCTGGGCTCTGTGAGGAGAAGGGTGGCATCAGGATTGGGGGTAGACTCATCAACAGTCTGTAATATGCAGTTGACACAACCCTGCTTGCTGAAACTGAGGAGGACCTGAAGCACATGCTACCAAAGATCAAGGACTGCAGCCTTCAATATGGATTGAAGCTCAACATAAAGAAAACAGAGATCCTCACCACTGGGTCGATTGCCAGCATCATGATAAACAATGAGGAGACTGAGATTGTTTACAGCTTCAGTTTGCTTGGTTTATAGTCAACACTCTTGGTGCCAGTAGCCAGGAAGTTAAAAGATGAATTGCACTAGGAAAGTTGGCTGTGAGAGACCTCTCCAAAGTACTGAAGAGCAGAGATGTCAGTCTGGAGACTAAGGTGCGCCTGATACAGGTCATGGTCTTTAAAATTACTTGCTATGCATCAGAGAGCTGGACAGTGACTAGGGATGATAGGAGAGTTGATGCCTTTGATGTTTGGAGAGTTGATGCCTTTGATGTTTGGTGCTGGAGAATAGTATTGAATATATCATGGACTGCTAGGAGAACAAACAAGTTTGTCCTGGAGAGAGTGAAGCCAGGCTGCTCCTTGGAGGCAAGGATTCTGAGGCTTTGTCTAACATACTTTGGACATGTTGCAAGGAGAGATCAGTCCTTGGAAAAGGACATTATGCTTAGGAGAGTGGACATCAGAGACAATAAGATTGACAGGGATAGAGCAGGGTTTAGGGCTGTTGTACATAGGGTTGCTATGAGTTTCAGGCAACTCGATGGCACATAACAATAAGAACAACAACAACCTATTTGTTGTCAGTAAAACACAGGTCAATGAATGATTGTATAAAACACAATGTATATGTACAAGATAGCTGTAATAGCGTACAGAAACCAGTTTAAAAAATACTATTGTCAGGTGGTTTCTAGCTTGTTGGTATCTTGCTATGGTATAGCATCTGTTAGGACTGGGCCTGGGAGTTGAAGGCTACTGCTAGAGCCCCAGAAAGTATGCAGAGGAGTTAGATTTCCACAGTGATGAAAATGGATGTTACTCCTTTCTTATCAGTTATCCCCCTGCAGGAAATGTTAAAGAACAAAATATAAAACTTGGAAGAGATATATGTGTCATGAACTAAATTTTGTCTCTTCTACCCCATTCAAAATATGTGTTAACTAGGCTGGGATGTAAATCTCCATGTTTTGGCAGCTATGCAATGATATATGGCAACTCTGGACCAGTCCCTGGTGTTATCAGAATGAGAGACCAGTAGGTACCAACCCACTGCTGCCTAGTTAGTTCCAGCTCCTGGTGAAAAGCCCTCCATTAGGTTTCTGAGGCTATAACTCTTTGCAGGAGAAAACTGCCTCATCTTTCTCCCAAACAACTGTTGGTAGATTTGAACTGCTGACCTTTCAATTAGCAACTCAGTATATAACGTACAAACTACCAGGGGTGTGACCTTTAGCACCTTTTATCTTAGAAGGCTTGAAAGAAAAGTGAACAGAGATAGGGGACTTAATGTCACCAAGAAAAAGAGCTGGAGCAGGGTGCATCCTTTGGACGCTGCTCCCTATGCTGGGAACCTCCTAGATTCAGAGGGAGATTGAGGCCAAGACTTGCAGATCTCCTAGAAAGAGATGCTGAAAGGAGACAAGATTATGCCTCCTAAACTGTGAGCCATAAATTCAGACAGTGAGAATATAAATTTTTTTCCCCCAAAAAAACTGTCTACTGGGATAGTTGTGTTACAGCAGGACTGGAATTTTTAAATGAGATGATGTGACGTGTGCATGTGTATTTTTCATGGCTGGTGTTGTTTGAATGGCAAAGTGCTGCTGTGGTTGTGGTAGTTGAGGGTTGTTGAGTCAGCTCTGACTCACAGCAGCCTTATGTAACATAGGATGAAACATTACTGGTTGAGTCCATGGTTGTGGCATCGTGTCAGTCCATCTTACTGATAGTCTCCCTTATTTTCATTGATCCTTTACTTTCCTAAACATGATGCCATTTTTCAAGTGATTGGACTTTCCAGATAACTTATTAAAAATCAGAGAAATGGGGTTTCACCACCATTTTTACATCTAAGAAGCATTCTGTATGCTAACATGGCTTGTGCTGATGATTGTTACAAATGATCATGCTCCTCTGGGGACCAAGAATGTAGTACTGAAGATGAGGAGCAGAAAAAAAAGTTAAATCTCTTGCTCAGGGTCATACAACAGGTAAGAGGGAAGCCCAGAGCCCATATGAGGCATCTCAACTCTAGCAACCAGTCTAATCCTGATTCTGTTATGGGTGTCTCCCTTTGGATGTATTGACGAGGGTATCAGAACTAGAAAGAAAAGAATGGCTCCAAATGTGATGGTAAAACATTGGAGATAAATATAATGTAAATGAGGATATATACAGTGAAAAAGGAGGTAGTATGCATAGGGTCACTGAGTTGGAGGTGACTCAACAGCACATAACAACAACAAACAACAAGGTAAGAATTGTCATTACAGAACTTCTAAATGGGAAGACACCTAGGAGATCTCAAAATGAACTGTATTACACTTGAAAACAAAGTAGAAATTTATAGAGTAACCTTCAGGCATTTGACTGTGTGGATCACAACAAACTGTGGCTGACTCTGAGAAGAATGGGAATCCCAGAACATTTGATTGTGCTAATGCGAAACCTATACTTGGACCAAGAGGCAGTCGTCAGAACAGAGCAAGGAGACACTACATGGTTCAAAATCAAGAAGGAGATTCGTCAGGGATGTATTCTGTCTCCATACGTTTTCAATCTGTGTGCAGAACAGATCATCCGAGACGCTGGGCTATACGAAGAGGAATGTGGCATCAGGATTGGTGGAAGAATCAACAACCTGCATTATGCAGATGACACACCCCTGCTTGCTGAAACTGAGGAGGACCTGAAGCGCTTGCTGTAGAAGATCAAGGACTGCAGCCTCCTACATGGACTGAAGTTCAACATCAAGGAAACAAAGATTCTCACCACTGGGCCAATTGGCAGCATCAGTATGGATGGGCAAGAGATTGAGATAGTTAACAGTTTTAATTTACTTAGCTCTACAATCAACACTCTTGGTAACAGCAGCCAGGAAATCAAGAGACAAATTGTATTGGGAAAGTCGGCTGTGAGGGACCTCTCAAGACTACTGAAGAGCAACGACGTCAGACTGGAGACTAAGGTGTGCCTGATCTGGGCTATAGTCTTCACAATTATGTGCTATGCATCAGAGAGTTGGACAGTGAATAGGGTTGATAGAGAATTGATGCCTTTGAGCTGTGGCGCTGTAGAAGAGTGTTGAATATACCATGCACTGCTAGGAGAACAAACAGGTTTGTCCTGGAGAGGGTGAAGTCGGAAGGCTCTTTGGAGTCAAGGATTCTGAAGTTTCGTCTGACATATTTTGGGCATGTTGCAAGGAGGGACTGGTCCTTGGAGAGGGACATCATGTTTGGCAGAGTGGAGGGGCCGCGAAGGAGAGGAAGACCTTCGATGGATCAATTCTGTGACTGGAGTGGTGGGAACAAGTGGTTTGAGATGGCTAGGTTGGCACAGGATAGGAGAGCGTTTAGGGCTCTTGTACATAGGGTCGCTATGAGTCACAAGCAACTTGATGGTACATAACAACAACAACAGCCTTCAAGGAAATCTTTCAACTTTCTCATCAAAATAAAACAGAAGAAAAACATAAAAGAGTAAATAAACACCAAAACAACAACAACAAAAGAAAACAAAAAGAAAAACCAAAACCAAAATTAACTTGGCACAGAAAAGCAAAACATATAAAGATATAAACATATAAAGATGTGCAGTAAACTGACAGCAATAAAACTACACTTATTTTTAAAAAGTGTTAATTCATTTTTTAATGTGAATGGACTACATGCATCAGTCAAGATAAAAAGAGGAGTAGAATGGTAAAAAGATATACTTCATCATTGTACCTCTTAGGTACAAAGATAGATGAAAAATCAAAGCGTGGAAAAATATATTAAAATATATAAAAAATATATCAATCAAAAAATAGGAACAGCAATATTAATTTCTGATAAACTTCAAGAAAAATCTAGTATAAGATACAAGGAAGGATACTACATAATGATCAAAAGATCAATTGAGCAAGAAGACTTAACTATCATAAATATTTATGTACTTAAATGATAGGACCAGAAGATACATAAAGCAAGATTTTAACAGATTTGAGAGCTTCACAATAACAGGCTAGGACTGGGTTTAGATCTGTTGTTCATAGGGTAACTATGAGCCACACCCAACTCATTGACATCTAATAACAATGATAATAAGAGGAAATTTCATTACACCGCTGCTGATGAAGGATAGAATGGCTAGAAAGAAACTCAGTGCAGGTAAGTAATACAATTAACCAATTGGATCTCATTGACATATACTGAGGATTCCATCAAAAGCACAGTATACATTCTTCTCCAGTGTACCTGGAACATTCTCTAAAATAGATGACATATTAGGTCACAAAGCAAGACTTAATTTAAAAAAAATACCACTTAATTGAAACATTACAGAGTACCTTTTCAGATCACAATGCTTTAAAAATAGAAATCAGTAAGAAGATCAAGAGGAGGGGGAAACCCAAGTGCTTAGAAACTAAATAACACTCTACTTGATCACTATTGAGTAATAGAAAAAATTTAAAAAGAAATGAAAAAAATTCTTGTAACATGCACAACCAGAAGAGGACAAAATTGAGGAATAGTACCTTCTAAAAATTAAGAAGTCTCTATGTGCTGTGAAAAACAGTGTTTCAAACTTTGTGAATAAATCAGTATAAAATTGAAATAATTTTTTTCAATAGGATGTAAAGAAAACCTACTGGCTCTGGATAAAAACATTTTGCAATGAGATCTCAAACAAGAATCTCACAATGAAAGTTTACAGAATTCTACAGAGCTTCTACAAGAAAAAGAATGATAACACAAATTACAAAATGGGCAAAAGACATGGAAAGACCTTTTGCAATGGAAGACATTTGGATGGCCAACAGACCCGTGAGGAAATACTCAAAATCACTGGCAATAAGAAAGATGCAAATCAAAACCACAGTGAGATACCATCTCACTCCAGTAGCAGTGGCAGAGTTTTAACAGGATATCAAGATATAAATGTTGGAGAGGATGTGGAAAGATTTGAATTCTTATACACTGCTGGCGGGATTGTAAAATGGTCCAGCCATTCTGGAAGGCAGTTTGGCATTTCCTCAAAAAGCTGAACATGTTGATGTTATGTGCCGTCAAGTCGCTTGCGACTCATAGCGACCCTATGTACAACAGCCCTAAACTCCGCTCTGTCCTGTGCCAGTCGCACTGTCTCTGATACTCCCATCCCAATTATCCCAGTCACTGAATCAATCCACCTCATAGAGGGCCTTCCTCTCCTGTGCTGTCCCTCCACCCTCCCAAGCATGATGTCCCTC
>NW_006400314.1:149417-169781 GCF_000299155.1 Elephantulus edwardii
GCCTCAAACCTGTTCCTGAGATGGTTCTGAAATTCAGGTGGGATAGACTCAAAGTCATATTTTGGTTGCCTTGGATTTGGTTTAATTTTCCTCAGTCCAATTCTATATGACCTAGCTAGTCCCTGTCAGGAATTACACCCATGGAAAATAAAACATAGACACAAATGGAGATTTATACACCTATGTTCTTAGTGTTTGTCTTGTTACTTCCCATTTCCTGCTATATCAGCATCCCTTAAATGCCACCTACGTGATCTAGCACCTTCCTCCCCCAGCCATCCTTTAGGCCACAAGTCACTTCTGTCTTGCCCCACACACTGGTCCTTGTCTCTCACACTGATGCCTGTCTTGGCGTGTAGGAGGAGGATGTAAGCCCAAACCCATGTACCAGCTTGAGGGAAAGATTTTTTTCTGAGGCAGTACCGGGGAAAGGATCTTGCCCCTGAGCCTCTATTCCATGACTGTTGTTTTGTAACTTAGCATCTTTGCTCTTACTTTTGCACCACTTTGTTGTCAAAATGTGATAATTTCCAAGGTCAAGGTGAGTCTCTTCTAGATATGGTACGCTGGTGTTGTTTCACATAAGTACTTGAGTGTACTTAAGCAAAACCTGTACTTGGACTAGGAAGCAGTCCTCAGAGCACAGCATGGAAACACTGCATGGTTCAAAATCAGGAAGGGAGTGTGTCAGGGAAACGTCCTGTCTCCATATCTTTTCAATCTGTATGCAGATCAGATCATTTGGGAAGCTGAGCTTTATGAGGAGGAATGTGGCATCAGGACTGGAGGAAGACTCATCAACAACCTACGTTATTCAAATGACACAACTTTGTTTGGTGAAACTGATGAGGATCTGAAGCACTTACTGTAGAAGGACTGTAGTCTTCTTTATGGATTGAAGCTCAGCATCAAGAAAGATTCTCACCACTGGGCCAATGGACATACCATGATTGGTGGAGAAGAGATTGAGGTTGTTAGCAATTACAGCTTGCTTGGGTCCACCATCAACACTCTTGGCATCAGCAGTCAGGAAATCAAAAGACGAATTGTTCTGGGAAAATCCACGGTCAGGGACCTCTCTAGAGTACTGGAGAGCAGCAGTGTCAGTCTAGAGACTAAGGTGCCATGGTCTTGGCAGTTACTTTGTATGCATCAGAGAGCCTCTGACTAAGGATGACAGAAGAAGAATTAATGTCTTTGAGTTGTAATGCTAGAGAAGAGTCTTGAACATACAGTGGACATCCAAGAAAACAAGTAGGTCTGTCTTAGAGAAGGCAAAACCAAGTCTCTCCTTGGAGGCGAGGATTTTGAAGCTCCGTCTCACATACTTTTGGCACGTGGCCAAGAGGGACTGATCCTTGGAGAAGGACATCATGCTCGGAAGAGTGGAGGGACAGCACAGAAGAGGAAGACCCCAGATGAGACGGATTGATAGAATAGCACAGGGGAGGAGTGAAGGAATTGAGGGAAATCCAATGAGGATGAAAAGACAGAGTGATAGTAGACATAGATCAGTGGTGATTAGTTTTATAAAATACTATGTACGTGGATGACTGTTTGAAAGACAGTGCGAATGTAGAAATGAGTGAAACACAGTGTACATGAATGATGTGCAATTTATACGTATTTTGTACACAAAACAATATAAAGTGGAAAAAAAATTCAAAATTTCTTGTAACAGATGAAAATGAAAACGTGACAACATACCAGAATCTTTGGAACACAGGCAAAGCAGTACTCTAAGGTCAATTTATAGCAAAAGCATGTCAAAAAAGAAGAATAAGCCGGGGGACGGTAGGCGGAGGCCATGGGTAAGGATTACTACCGGACGCTGGGCCTGTCCCGTGGCACCTCGGACGAGGAGATCAAGCGGGCTTACCGCAGCCAGGCTCTGCGCTACCACCCGGACAAGAACAAGGAGCCTGGCGCCGAGGAGAAGCTCGAGGAGATCGACGAGGCCTACGACGTGCTCAGCCACCCGCGCAAGTGCGAGATCTTCGACCGCTACCGGGAGGAAGGCCTGAAGGGTGGCGGTTCCAGCGGCGGGAGCAGCAGTGGTACTAACGGGACCTCTTTCAGCTACACATTCCATGGAGACCCACATGCTATGTTTGCGGAGTTCTTCGGTGGCAGCAATCCCTTTTGATAACTTTTTTGGGCAGCAGAACGGGGAAGAAGGCATGGACATCGATGACCCGTTCTCTGGCTTCCCCATGGGCATGGGAGGCTTCACCAATATGAACTGTGGCCACTCCCGCGCCACCCAGGAGCCCACTCTAAAGAAGCAATACCCTCCCGTCTCCCACGACCTTAGGGTCTTACTTGAAGAGATCTACAGCGGCTGCACCAAAAAAATGAAGATCTCCCACAAGCGGCTGAACCCCAACGGAAAAAGCATTTGCAACGAAAACAAGATCTTGACCATTGAAGTGAAGAGGGGTTGGAAAGAAGGGACCAAAATCACCTTTCCAAAGGAAGGAGACCAGACCTCCAACAACATTCCAGCTGACATCATCTTTGTTTTAAAGGACAAACCACACAACATCTTCAAGAGAGACAGCTCTGATGTCATTTACCCATCCAGGATCAGCCTTCGGGAGGCTCTGTGTGGCTGCACGGTGAATGTCCCCACTCTGGACGGCAGGACCATAGCCGTCGTGTTCAAAGATGCCATCAGACCTGGCACGCGACGAAAAGTACCTGGAGAAGGCCTGCCCCTCCCTAAAACGCCCGAGAATGCGGGGACCTAATTATTGAGTTTGAAGTGATCTTCCCTGAAAGGATTCCCCAGATGTCAAGAACCGTACTTGAACAGGTTCTTCCTGTATAGCCACCTGCATTCCCCGAGGACTGACCAGGGACCTTTCAGAGCTCAAGGATTTCCAGATCATTCCACCAGTGTGGGCCCACGAGCGGGCGGGAGGGCTTTCGTACTGCTGAATGTTTTCCAGAGAATATATTACAATCTTTCAAAGTCGTACACAGACTGCAGTGGTTTTTCAAGCGATAGGGTGGCATGGCAGGTGGTGGGGACAGCAGGAACAGGTCCTCCTGTCTGTCCCTGTGGGCCCTTGTAGCCCTGTCCGTTGGCCTCTTCAGTCCCCATCAGGGCAAGAGGCCAGCGCCCGGTTGGACTTGAGTCCTCTGTAGTGACTTGGCTTCCTTCCGGTTTCCTGCTGTCTCAGTTGCCAGACCCTGCACACTCCTCAGCGTCTGTGGTGTGCTCAGTTTGTGTTTTATTCTGTGCTGTCTCCCACGCCTTGCTCTTCCCCTACAGAATCCTGGCTTTTTTTGCCATCTCAAATTGAGAACCTAGACCCTTTCTGCAGAACTGCCTAGCCCGCACCCACAAACAATACCTCTCGCTCCAACAGGACCAAGGGAGCCCACCTCACACCAGCGAGTTGCACCATAGCCTCCTTGGAGGATCTGGGGGCCCTGGGACACTGGTGTTGGTGAGGCCAAACCTGCTGACTTCAGAGTCACACTTGCGCCTCTCGGTAAGGTGCTCTTTGGGCCCACCTGGCCTTCCTAGGAGCTCGGGAAGTGTTTTCCTTCTCTTCTGAACTAAAGGACTCTGGACTCTTTTTCAAGGGGATCTGATCCTTTTGAATTATGCACAGCCCTAGATAGAATCCCTTTTGATAAAAGGGTCTTTGCTTCTGATTACAGGAGCATTGTGGAACATCTGTAAATATGTTTTTATAATTCCATGTGAAGTTGGTGTGCCCTCAGATGAAGCCAGTCCAGAACAGCCGCTGCTCTTTGGAGGGGGTCATACTGAAGTCTAGAAGGACCTCGAGGGTTGGGGGAG
The DNA here is from genome assembly GCF_000299155.1 of Elephantulus edwardii. NCBI lineage: Eukaryota > Metazoa > Chordata > Mammalia > Macroscelidea > Macroscelididae > Elephantulus > Elephantulus edwardii. The sequence goes on from NW_006400314.1 coordinate 153,232, forward strand.
TCGGAGCAGGGGTCTGTTTCTGGAGGCCATTTGAGCTCAGCCCTTTGTACATTTCCACTGCCAACCCAAGAATTAAACCTATGACTTGTCATTGTGCAGCGCAAAGGCATTAAAGACTGATGGGAAACCTGTAAAGAAAAAAAAAAAGAAGAAGAAGCCAAAATAAACACTTTAACTCAACATCTACAACATTTGGAAAAAGAATAGCAAGTGGCACCTTTGTGGTCCTGGGAGCTGGGCTGTGGGGTCACAGTACTCTGTCTACCTGGGCCCAACTGGCTCCCATGACTGACGTGGGCTCTGGTAACATCAGGCCACACTGAGGAGGCAGCAGCTGTGGAAGTGGTGACTCGAGCTGGTAAAGGAGTGGCCAGACAAGCGATCAATGCCTTGTCTGACAGCCATAGGGGAGGAGAAAAATGGCGATGGCTCGGTGGCCCGGGCTCAGTGCACAGGCTTTTCTGTCACTTTTGCAAGGGCAAGGTTAGCCCCAAACTACCAGAACAAAATTGCATCAGATGTGAATCAGGTTTTACTGAAGAAGTGACACTCAAATAGTCTTCTAAGCATTCTGAAAAACCTACAACCAGGAGAGGATAAAATAGATGAATGGGACCTTCTAAGAATCAAATCCTTATGCATATCCAAAAACTTCTCCAACAGGGTGAAAAGGGAAGCCACAGACTGGGGAAAAATATTTGGTAATGATGTGTCTGATAAGGGACTTATATTTAGAATTTATAGAATACTCAAACACCACTGTTTTTGTTGTTGTTGTTATGTGCCGTCGAGTCGTTTGCGACTCATAGCGACCCTATGTACAACAGCCCTAAACCGTGCTCTATCCTGTGTCAATCTCATTGATAATCACAAATAATGAGAAAAGCTGTGTCTAAAATGCCCCAGCAATCCCCCACCCAAATCTAGCTGCCTGCACTGTGGAGGCCTTCTCTCTGGGGGTTCCTGCACATGTTTTCATGTGTCATCACAGTCAGACTTCTCAACTCTCCAAACCTGCCCTCCCCATGCTCAGAGACCCCAATGCATCCCAGCCTCTCAGTGATGACTCTACCCTGTAAAGACTGGAGGACTTGGGCCCTGCCTAGGAGACAAGAGTTCCTGGGATATGCTCATGAATGTACTCTGTGCTCATGACTATTCTCCAGATAACTGAGCTTATTTTTATGAGCTCTTTGCCCAGGTATATCAGAGATGATGAGGATGGCACAGGATAGCACAGGGCTCAGATCTGTTGCTCATCATCACTGTGAGTCATACTAGTCTCAATGGTATGCAAAAACAAGAAGAAACTTCCTACTTAAGGAGCTCTAGAGGCCTAATCTGTAAACTTTTGTGCTGCTAATCCAAAGACAGTGCCTCTCTGATAGTTCAAATCTAGCATTTTCTCCTCATGAGAAAGATGGGCAGTCTCCTTCCATATGATTTATAGCCTTGAAAATCCTTTGGAGGGCCAATTATGAGTTGGTTCTGACTTGACTGGCAATGAGTTCTTTCCATTTGGTTTTGTCAGTAAACATTTACTTACATGGTTTGTACTGACTGAATAGCATGCTATTCTTTTATTATTTACTTATGCAGTATCTAGTCAGTGGACATTTAGTTAACTCTGCTAGAACACTATGGAGATAAACATTCTTAGGGTGGCCTTTTTCTTAATTTATATGTTTGCTAAATCAAAGGAAATAGTATATAATAGCTTGTTCAAATGCTTCCAGATAATCTACCAAGATGGCAGAACTAGCTAATCCTGTCAGTAAGAGTCATCTTCTGCTATTCTACATGCTGAGCAGACAATTTGAGAAGCCAGACTTCAAGTAGAAGAATGTGACATCAGGATTGAAGGAATACTCATCAACAACCTGTTACACAGATGACACAACTTTGCTCGCTGAAAGTGAGATCTTGAAACACTTGCTGAAGAAGATCAAGGATTAAGGATGACAGCCTTCAGTATAAATTACATCTCAACATCAAGAAAACAAAAACTTTTCATCACCATACCAATAGGTAACATCATTACAGATGGAGAAAAGATTAACGATGTCAATGATTTCTTTTCATTTGAATCAACACCTTTGATACCAGCAGTCAAAAGACTAATTACATTGGGAAATCTTCTGTCAGGGCCTCTCTAGACAACTGAAAAGTAATCTTGTGAATTTAAAGACTAAGGTGTGCGTTATCCAAGCCATGGCCTTCTTAGTTGCTTTTTAGGCACCTGATAATTGGATGATAACTAAAGATGATAGAAGCCTTTGAGTTGTGTTGGAGAGGAGTACTGGATATCCTACAGACTGCCAAGTGAACAAGCAGCAAGCACTGTTCTAGAGAAAGTGAAACCAAGGTGCTTCTTAGAGGCAAGGATAGTGAAACTGTTTTTCATACTTCAAGTGTGTTGTCAAGAAGGCTTAGTCTTTGGAGAAGGACATCATACTTAGAAACGTCAGCAAAAGGGAAGAAGCCTTACAAAAAGATGGATTGATATAGTGGCTATAACAGTGGCCTCAAGTGTGTTGGAGATGGTGAGGATAGCACTGAATATGGCAAGAGTCTCACTCAGCTCAGTGATACCTAACAAAATATATGTGATAGGGAACTCTGGTGACCGAGTGGGATAGTAAAGAGTTGCACTTCCAATCAGAAGGTACTCAGTTGAAATCCACCAGTTATTCTGCAGGAGACAGATGAACAGTCTTTTCTCGTGGGATTTACAGCCTTTGACAACCTGCTAGAGGGTCAGCGTCAGCTAAGAGTCTGGTCCGACTTGACAGCACAACATAGTCAAGATAGAGAGTTCTGGTGGTGTGCTCTGTAGGAGGTTGCTCTACTAACCCACAAATGTACCTCTTTGACCACTCAACTCCACCGGGGACTCCTTGGAGAAAGATGGGCGTTCTCCTCCCATGTGATTTATTGTGTCTCAAAACCCACTAGAGGGTAATTTGTAGTCAGGAGCTTTGGTGGCCTAGTGTTAAGGAGTTGTGCTTCTTACTCAGATCGACAAGGTTCAATTCCACCAGTTGCTCCATGGGAGAAAGATGAGAATTTTCCTCCTTTGACATTTACAGCCTCTGAAAACCCACTAGAGTCAGCTCCAACTCCATGACAAACAAAAACAACACCCCAACAAGAATGTCATACACCTTACTTAAAGTATTAGCACCTCATTTGTATAATCTCATCCAGCCATCTGGTAAATGTTAGTTACAAAGACAACTACCAGAAGAGCTATGTTAAATAATTCACTCTTTGCCTAAGCATATATCTGCTCTTCCTTAATTTACTGTGTGAACTTCAGTTTGTGCATTATTAGAGCCTACAACTAATTTATTACAGCCTGTTGTTGTTGTTGTTAAGTGCTGTCAAGTCACAGGCAACTCATAGTGACCCTATGAAGGAGAGTCCTCGACGCTTGTGTGTCTTTCATCCTCTCTCCAGGTTCATAGGGTTTCTGGAGGCAAGCTATTAGGGAAGTGGATGCCACTCCTGCTTCCAAGCTTGTTTTAATTGGGGAGCTCCACCCCACACTGTCCACATTGGGTAACCAACCATTAACGCATTTGACACATTAGTGTCACAGTGTTCAGCCTCACAGCAAGCACAAGTTACCGCTGTACGACAAGTGGACACACCAGGGCTATATGACCTAGAAGAAAGTTTGAACAAAAACAATGAAAGATGGGCCCGAGGGCTTCGGATTAAAACTCACCCACCTTTGGCTTGGTAGCATCGCTTTTTGTCCACTGGGTGACTCATAGTGACCCTATGAAGGAATTACAGACTATTAAAGATTATTTCTTTAATAAGGAACTCTGGGAGTCTAATAGGTTAAATTTTGGTCTGTAAGCCAAAAGGTTGGCAGTAATCGATAACAGACTATAATCAATTAACGGTAGTGGCCAAGTGGTAAGGAACTGCACTGCAGTCCCAAAAGCACTTGGTTTGAATCCATCCATAGCTTTATGGGAGAAGGATGGACAGTCTCCTACAGTGCCATTTACTGCCTCTGAAAACCCACTGGAGGGTCAGCTTTGAGTCAGTTCTGACTCCATGGTATACCACAACCACAGGCACTCTGTGAAAGAGGATGGGTTCTCTCCACCTGTTAGGTTTTACAGCCCCAGAAACCTAATGGAAGGTCTCTGTGAGTTGAAATTGATTCAATGGTACTAGGTTTTTATGTGTGTTTTTTTAAATGTGGCTTTTGAAAATGAAAATTAAAAGCTAGCAGTAGGAATTGTATTGTCACTTATGAAAGATTGAATTAGCCATGTGCTAATTAGTTTGAAAAACACATGTCCCAAATACTTAAGATTAACTAGAGTGTGTGCGTGTATGTACATGTACCTGGAAATTTTTATGCAGCTAAATAGGGCCTCTTTCTTACAAAGTGCCATTAGAACTCCTAACTTAAAGCAAATAGGGAAAAAAAGAATTGATAAAAAATATAGATCAAAATGTTCTTAATAATTTGATTGAATCTCCTCTGGTTTGTATCCTCTGACAGGGCTGAGGGAGATATAGCTGTTCAGATATGAATAGTATCTGGGGAATGGTGGTGAGTCAGGGCAGACTTTGGACTCTAGCATGTTTTTGCTTTTTCTTCTGTAGCTGTTCAAATTGCTCCTTATCAATATATTTCTTCTGGATTTCTCTGGGGTATTTGCTCTTAATGGCTTCCATTGTTTCTTCCATCATTTGCATTTTCTTCTGTAGCTGTTCAAATAACTCCACGTCAACATATTTCTTCTGGTTCTCTCTTTTTGGGGTATTCATTGGGTCTGCTTTTTTAGGAGTTGGATAATTTTGTTTATTCATGATGACTAAGGCAGCCTGCTGGTTTCTTGACATTACGTGAGTCATTTCATAGTAGATGTTAGTTTGTTGTAACTATATACAGTGACCCAGCGTATGGCAGTTTTTTGTGAAGGACCTGTGTATTGGTGCTCCTTTCTTGGTGAACACCATCAAAGTGGTATTGACTATTACCCTCCAGAAATCATGGCTCAACCACTTGAATTTAAGGAATTCTGCGTGATGTAGCTAGACAGTGTTTACACGTTGCCACACACTTTTTAAATTGATGATCTTGCTTGCCGTCATTTGTGGCAACATTTTAATCCAAAGTACCTGTACTGTTTGTGCTCCTGGTGCTTGGCAGCAGGGATAATAGCTCAGCTGTCTCCAGGTGGTGAGGCAGCAGTCTAGTGTAGTGCTCTGGACAGGACTGTGGTTTGGGTCACACTGAAACTGCAGCCCCTCACCCTGTCTCTGGCCAGGGTCTAAGTGCACCTGGACTAGGCTGCAGCCTTTAGCAGAGGTTAAGGAAGCAGTGGCTGGAAGATGCTCCCAGGCTGGCTGTGCTATATAGGCCTTGGTGCCTTGAAGCAGAGCAATGGTAAGGTCCCTGACAAGAAGAGCGTGTCTAGCTGTACTCCAACATGGGTATTGGTTTCTAGCACATTTCCAAGCCTTGGTTTTATTATCTGCAAATCAGGAATGATGATTGTAGCTCTTGCCTCATTAAGCTAATAAAAGACTGCCTGTACACAGTACACAGCTCATAGTGGGTAAGCTCAGATGCCAGCTGGGTCAGTTTCTTAGACCACATGTGCTCTTACTCTTGTCCACTCCTTTCTTGCTTCCATAAGAAGGTATTGATTCTCCAGGTGTTCTCTTCCCCACCTTTTACAGAGATGGAATGTAGTTAAAGCAAAATGTTTCTAGACAGCATGCCTTGGGTGTGAGGAAGTCGGAGAGCTGGTCTAGTGTTCGAGGCCTGGGCTGCTTTGGGTTCTGAGTATTCCTGTGGTGGTGGTCTTTGGGGGAAGGAACAGTAAGAACGCCACATTCTTGAATGCTGCCTTGCGGAATTTGGATTTGAGGTTGAGCCATGAAGGTTCTATGTCCCTCCTCTCACCATGACCTTTTCCCCGGGATTTGTACATCTCTTGACGTCACTGACAGCCTGTGGTGGCCTTGGGATCTTGCCTGGATAGTGAAGGAAAATAGGGCAGGTGCAGAGTTGGTGAGGGCCAGGCCCAACTCAGCCCTGCTTGCAGTTAAGGACAAGATGGCAGAAGCTTCCTGATCTTACTGTACATCGTCCCACTACTGGCCCGTGTTCAGAGTATTATTTCCTGCCACTCCGGTACCATCTCACCTACCAGGAGTACCCCTCACCCTGTGACCATAGTTAGACTTAGGGTTTTGGGTGTTGATGAAGAGGGATCACATTCAACAGCCTGTATCGGAAGAGCACCTCAGTGGATTGCATGTGAGGATGTCTAGGTCTGAGTGAAGCTGTGGGATGACCCAACTGCATGACCTTTGTCAGATTCTTCTTCTCTAAAAGAGTGGCACCATGGCCTTAGCTTTGTGGGTATGCTGTTGGGACACTCAAAACCATGTGAGGTAAAGAAAATATTTGTGAGATAAAGAAGTTGGCCTGTATACCACTTATTTCCCACTTAGTTAACACGCACCCCTTGTCCAGTGCTGCCCCTGTGTCTGTGTGCTGTGAGTGAGCCAGCACCCCTGTTCCATGTTCTTGGCTCTCAGGAAATGGATGCTTAGTAGCTAGCCCCTTCTCACTATATCCTTGTTACTATACAGGAGTGTTTGGGCATTGTGGGGCTAGGAATTAGGACATGTCCCTGGAACGCAGGAAGCAGCACTGAATCAGTAGACAGAATTTGGAAGTACTGGGGAGCATATATCCATCTTGGCCATTGGGAGGATATAGAAATGCCTTTCAGGAAATTACACAATTTCTCTTTGCCTCCCCACACTGAGATATTACGTCTAAACCAGAATGTATGACCTGTGGTATTTATTTACACTGTTGATCATTTGAGGACTATTATTTTTAAAAAAAATTAATTTTTTTATTTTATACTGGTTTGCTTACAAAGCTCATATACATTGCTTGTCACACGGATCTATCCCATTTCCTTTGAGGATTATATTTGTGTGGACTGGTTCTGCCTGTGTAGGATGTGATGTATTTGTCTAGGCCGGTCTGGTTCTTTATGGTCTGAGAAGTTTGTCTGGGCTATTTTAAATGTGTATGATGTGCAATGTCTGACCAGGTCAGTTTGTAGTTAGGGAAGGCAGAATTGTGCCGGTGAGGTTTGACCGACATAGACTTCCTCAGATACATAGGGGCCATCTATGGTTATCGTTTTTGTCTAAGGAGGCTTAGGTCCGCTTTTCTGAGAGCCTTCCTATCCACAAGTGCCTACCTTGTGATTGAATATCTTTCAGCTAGAACTCTGAGGAGTTCATAGTTTTTTCCACTAAGAGTTCTCTTTGGAATTTAAAAAAGGAGTGACTGAATATATCCAATGGATGAAAGACAAACTTGATGAATTACAGGATACTAGAAACAAAGACCAGGAGTTCAAAAAAAACAATGCAAAACATTGCAGAGAAAACAAATGAGGCATTAGCGGCACTGAAAAAAACAAGAATCCACCATTCAAAATATAAGGTCCAATGTTTCAGAGGCCATCGACATGATGGAGGGACATATGAGCAGAGTTGATGAGATGGAGCACAGAATCAGTGAAACTGAAGACAAAATTGTCACCAGAGTTCTCTTTGTTAACATGGTGTGGGGAAGTTTGTTGTAAAGGCAGGAGTCTGTGTAAGAACTGTCCTCAGAATTTCGTGGAACAAGTGGACTGCCCTGCCCATCAGAAAAGCTGCTCTAGTGTTTCACATGAATCCACCAAGTCATAAAAAGGTCTTTAGGACTGCGATCAGGCCTTGGGTTGGTATTAATGTTGGGTGCCAGCAAGTTGGAACTGACTCATAGTTGACCCTCCAGCAAGTTTTCTTTCTCTTGTGGAGCAGCTGGTGGATTCAAACCGTCTGCCTTTGGGTTGGCAGTGAAACTTCTTACCATTAGACTACCAGAGATCTCTGTGTATTAACAAAGGCTATGCAGATGGCACAATCCTGCTTCATGAAACTGAGGAGGACCTGAAGGGCTTGCTGCAGAAGATCTTCAATATGGACTGAAGCTTAACATCAAGAAAACATTCTTACCACTGGGCTGATTGGCAGCATTATGATAAATGGTGAAGAGATTGTTAACAGCTTTCATTTGCTTGACTCCATAATCAACACTCTTGATACCAGCAACCAGGAAATCAAGAGAAAAATTGCAATGGGAATGTCAGCTGTCAGGGACCTCTCAAGATTACTGAAGAGCAACGATGTCAGGATAGAGACTAAGGTGTGCCTGATCCAGGCCATAGTCTTTACGATTGCTTACTATGCGTCAGAGAGTTGGACAGTAACTAGAGATGATAGGAAGAGAATTGATGCCTTTGAGCTGTGGTGCTCGAGAAGAGCATTGACTATACCATGGACTGCGAGAAGAACAAGTTAGTTCGTCCTAGAGAGGGTGAAGCCAGGCTGCTCCTTGGAGGAAAGGATTCTGAGGCTTCATCTGATTTGCTTTGGGCATGTTGCAAAGAAGGATCGGTCCTTGGAGAGGGATATCATGCCTGGGAGTGTGGAGGGGGGGAGAAAGAGAGGGAGACCATCAATGAGATGGATTGATAGAATGATTGGGGTAATGAGGGTAGGTGTATCAGAGACAGTAAAGTTGGCACAGGATAGAGCAGGTTTCAGGGCTATTGTACATAGGGTCGCTATGAGTCACAAGTGACTCGACGGTACATGACAACAACAACAACATACCAGCATAGGGAGTCCTGGTGGCCTAGTAGATAGAGCTGTTCTGCCAAATCAAAAGGGGATACTTCATATCTACCACCTGCTTCAAGGGGTAAAGATGAACAGTCTCCTTCCATGCATTTTACAATCTCTGAGAACCTGCTAAAGGATCAGCTGTGAGCTGATTCCTCTCAATGCCAGTAAATTTTGTGAGAGTGCCAACATAGAAGTGATTTATGTTCTCATTGCTATAAAATCCATGGATTAATGGCAGAGGTTTCTGACAAGGCTTGAGAACCCTTCTGGCCTGAGGAGGCCATCAGACCCTGGGGGTCCTCTGCCAGCACAGACTGCCAGCCACTGTGAATGGGCCTCCTTCTCTGACATAATCCTGAGTGTCATTGCCTGACCTTCAGGTTGGATGGCCTTGGGCATAACTTGACAGTGGGAGTTTTTTAAAGACAGACACTTTCCTTCCATTAGTTGAGTAATTCCAGTGTTCAGAAAACAGATGAGGAGAGGAGCTCTGGTAGCCTAGTGGCAAGAAGCTGCACTGCAATCCCAGAGGTATGCGATTCGAATCCACCAGATGCTGTGCTGGAGAAGAGGGGCAATCTCTTCCTGTACCAGTCAGATGCAATTTGATGGGGGGGAGGGAGGGAGAGAGAGAGAGGAGAGAGAGAGAGAGAGAGAGAGAGAGCAAGCAGATGAGGGAAGCAGAATTATTCATGCAGACTTTGAATACCTGTGGCCTTTTCTTGTGCTGATGCCATTCTAGGGTCCCTGTTTGGAGGCCCCCTAGTCCTTGTGACCCCTTACATGCTCCTTCCTGTGTTCCCCCCACCCCAGGGTCTTCAGGAGATCATGAAAGGCTTTCTGAGGCAGGTTACTGGGAATGAACTCGTGAGTGAGCTTGTGTCTTACGTCACAGGAAGCATATAACAGTCTGCTCAGATGTCTAAGATGTTTAAATAAAAAGTAGTGGAGTAGTGAAGCCCGCCTAGGGTGTAGGGAGCATGGACAGACAGCTGAACTCTTGTTTCTGGGCATCTTTTCAATATTTTGGTTTATTTCAGTACTCGTTCCATGTATTGTGAAAGGTCAGTGCTGTTGATTTCTGACAGCATTCATCCCCCACCCCCACTACTCTCCATCAGTTAAGTCCTATCTCTGCCCCATTTCCAAACTGCAAGTCCAGCTACTCCTTAGAAGATAAAGAGACTAGTCTTGGGCTCCAGATGAAAGAGTAAGAGCACCAATTAACCTTTCAGTTGGAATTTTGGGTCCTATAAAATACTACTGGTGTTGACACTGGTGACAGTGATTCAGTTGCTGGTTCTGAGAATTACCGTAGAGTGGCTGTGCTTTCCCATGTTTCACTTGTGCTGAGTCATTTGGAAGTGACACTTGGCAATGAGGTGAGCTAGATGAGGGTCACTTAAGAAAGGAACATTGCTTGCCTACTTTGGTTTATTCCCTTTTGGGAGAGATTGCATGGCAGCACTTGGCTGGGGACAAGTGCCTTAGGTCTTAAAGGGTCAGAGATTCAGCCAGATGGATTCCAAGAGTAGAGTGTGACAGCCAGGAATAAACTTAGCAGTAAGATTTGGTTCTGGTTTGAAATGTATGTGGAGATCTTTTTCTCATTTGAAAGTTCCAGGGACAATACCTGGAATTTGGGGTCCACTTAATTCCTTCATAGGTCCCTGGGTGGTACAAAAGATTTACACTTACCTATTAAACAGAGTTGGTGAGTTGCACTGCAAACATGAAGGCACGTGGTTCTAATCTAGGAGAAGGATGTGTAGTTTTCTCTCAGGTGATTTTCTACCTCTGAAAACCCACTGGAGAGTCAGCTGTGGGTCAGTTCTGACTTGATGGTACCCAGCAACAGGGGCATGGTAGAAGGAAGCCTTGTGATTGTAGCCAAGAAAACCCTGTAGAACACAATTCTATCTCAGTGATAAGGTGTCACCATGAGTTAGAATTAACTTGATAATAGTGTTGGTTTATTTAGGGTTTTGATTACTTCAGAGTCCTTGGATTACACAAAGAACTCTGCCATCTGATAGTATGCATAGCAGCTAAGTGAAAGACTGATGATTCTAGTCTGTCTGGAGGTGTCTTAGATGTGAATAAGGTCTGTTACCTTTTTCTGAACAATCCATCATGAACAGCCCCATAGAGCAGAGTTCTGCTCTAATACACCAGGCGTCTCCATACGTCAGGACCCGCTCAATCTCAGCTGGCATTGCTGATCACTCCAGACAGGTGATTACAGCTGAGACTTCTCTTCTTCTTGGGAAGTACTCAGAGTGCCTCTTCTGATATGGGGACCCTTCCGGGAGCACTTCCGTGGAGTCTTAAGTGGCACAGGCTGTAGTCCTCTCCAGCCAGTTTGCTCCAAACCAATAGCATAACACTTGTCTACACAGTGGGGACACATTGCATGTGGAAGTGGGAAGAAAAATACCAACCCCTTTGAATGCTGTGGAGCCTCAGATAAGGAAGTGAGTGGAAAACGTGGCATCCAGTCTTGGCCCATTATCATCTCTCTAGAAGTTACTTGTTGGTAGTACTTAACATTAAGATAGGTCTTTCCTGGTCATTTAGAACCTAGAACTGCATGAAATTCTAACCATAAATATGTTAACAGTCTTGAGCACTTTGTGTTTAGTGACAAAGCAGAATCTTGATGCCTCCCAGACCTGAGAACTATCTCTAAGCACCATGTAGGTCCAGAGAGCGTCCTGCTTGCTTTCTCTTACAGCTAGGCCTTTTGGGTGCTGCTTAATTTTGTCTGATAGTGTTTTTGTAAAGCTGGCTCAGCTCAATTTGTTGTGACTATTATAGATATAGGTGGTTTGGTTTTTAATATGGTTAAGAAGTAGCAGAGTCCTAAAATAGTTTTGCTACTGGTTGCTTACTATTATCAGGAATGAAATAAATTAACAGGTTAACAAGAATTAACATTCTTGGAGGAAAGGGAAATTGGAAGAATCTGTTCTGGAAAATAATGTGTTTGAATTTTGTAAATAAACTAGTATCATAAAAAAAGTAAAAATGGGAGGGAAAAGTAAAAGCCACTGTGACTTAAAGTTGAAGGCAGAGGACATGGTATGTGTGCTTAAAATAAGCCATATTTAGGAGTTTAAAATTCTTGTGGTGGTTGTTGGTTGCCACTGAGTCCCCTGTGACTCATGGTGACCTAATGTATAACAAGACAAAACTTTGCCTATCCTGTGCCATCTGATAATGACACATGAAGGAACTTGAAATTCATAATCAGATGACAGTCAGCAGCCTTTTTTTGATGCCAGGCAGAATGGGCCTTCCCTTCTTTTCCTGGAGCTCATGGGTTCTCTGATTGGTTGGTCAAGCTTGTAGGGAAGGCCATGTCCCCAGAAGACGGACTCAGATTTCAAGGGAGACTTTTGTTGATTCAGACCTGAAGTTTAGTTGGCCTAACTTTGTAATTTTGCTGTATATTTTTAAGGACTCACTAAAGAGGAAAGATAAAGTGGTACTTTGTGGTTGGAGGAGATGTAAAATAATGAGTGTCAGTGCAGAGTTGGACCTGTAAGCCAGCTCTTGACCCTGGAAGACCTACACCATAAGCAGTCCTTGGCTCATGGCTAGGTTCAAGGAGTAGAGGTCGTGGGAAAACATGGGAATTGAGGAGTGTCTGTTTGATGGTGAAATCACACCCTCCCTCTGTTTGCACTTTAGGGGTTCATGAACATCTGGGTGGGTGTGCAAGCACTGCCCCAGTAAATTGACCCACTCCATGCCCAGTCACATTTCTGGGGCATGTAGGGTTGGGTTCTGGCAGATGGCCTGCAGTTTGTATTGTGTGGTTCCTCAGTGCCACCTGTGGGTTCGGAGACACTCTTATCTTGTCCCTAACTCTCATGGAGATGGAAAGGTGGAACACAAGGGGAATTAGCTCAAACACAGGGAGCTTTGATGGCCACATGCTATTTAGACAGCATAGAAAGCACTTCTAGCCCTTCTTGCTACCTGATGCTTAATGTAAACAATCGTTCCAAGGGTCTGGGGGCATGATGGACAGTGCTAGGATTTATAGTGGAGAGGAAGAGAGATCTCCACTGTTAGGATGGCTCAGTTGCTGCATGGTTTTCTAGATCATATGTGAGCTTGTTTTTCTTTGTGGATATAGTACCAGAGCCCAGTTTTCCAGGATGCTGAGAGGACTTCTTGGGCACAACCAAAACCTCCAACATTTCAAATAAATCGTAGCTGTGAATTTGGAACCTGCTTTATCATTGACCTTCCAGTAGGCTTCCAAGGCTGTAAACCCCACCAGAAGAAATTGCCCATCTTTCTCCCAGGCAAGTGCTGAGATCTCTCTTGACAAGATGCTTATTTTCTTCTTGCTTAATTTTTTAAAAATTATTTGATTGTGGCAAATACACGTGACATTAAAAATCCACAGCATGAATAAAGGACAAGAAACACATGATCATCTCAGTTGGCACAGAAAAGGCTTTTGATAAAAATTCAACACCCTTTCATAGTTAAAACACTCAAAAAAAGAGGAAGCAAATTTAATTTCCTTAAAAAAATTAAGAGCACATACACAAAGCCAATAGCCAACATCATTCTCAATGGAGAAAAATTAAAGGTATTCCCCTTGTGAAGAAAGACCAGAAAAGGATGCCCATTATCACCACTGCTAGTCAATATTGTATTGGAAGACCTAGCTAGAGCAATAAGGCAAGAAAAGAAAATAAGAGGAATCCAAATTGACAAAGAGGAAGTAAAACTCTCTCTATATGCAAATTATATGATAGTATGATAGAAAACTCCAAAGACTCAGCAAGAAAATGGGTAGACCTGGTAGGCCCAGTTCAGCAGAGTGATAGGAAACAAGAGCACCATAAAACCACTCCATCTTCCCTAAGTCTCTGTAAACTTTCATTAAAATTAATTAAAAAAAAAAAAAACAAAGCAAGTACTGAAAAGGAAATAAAAATAATACCAATTACTATAAACAACCACAAGATGAAACACTTAGGAACAATTCTAACTAGAGACATGAAAGATCTATATAAAGAAAATGCTAAAACATTTCTACGAGAAACAAAGAGACCTGATAAATGAAAGACTATATCATGTTTATGGATGTTGTTAGGTGCTGGTGAGTCGTCACCATCCTTATTGTCTCTTGCCTATTGCTGAAGTCAGTGTGTCAATCCATCTCACTGGGGGAGTCATCTTTACCTTTGCTGACCCTCCATCTTTCTAAGTAGGATGTAGGAAAGTATGGAAGATAACACTTTACCATATTTGCCTGCAAAAGCATTCTGGATGCACTTTTTTTCCGAGACACATCTGGGGTTTTTTTGGGGTTCTTTTTTTACATCTCTTTATTCTTTTGGCAGTCCATGGGATATTCTTTACTCTTCTTCCATGGGGAATTCAGTATTCTTCTTCACCACCACAATTCAAAGGCATAGTCTTTTTCTATCATCCTTAGTCATGTGTACCAGGTAACTGAAAAGACCATGGACTGATTCAGGCACACCTTAGTCTTCAAACTAACATCATTGTTCTTCAGCATTTTGGAGAGGTTCCTGACAACAGACTTGCTCAATGCAATATGTCTCCTGATTTCCTGGCTGCTGGTATCAAGAGTTGATAATTTATCTAAGCAAGATGAACTAAATGATAGCTTCAATCCTTTCTGCATCTATCATAATGTTGACTATTGGTCCTGTGGTTAGGACCTTTGTTTTCTTGATGTTGAAATATAGTCTATACCCAAGGCTGCAGTCCTTGATCTTCTGCAGCAAGCATTTCATATCCTCCTCACTTTCAGCAAGCAAGGTTGTGTCATCTACACAATGAAGGCTGTTGAGTTTTCTTCCTATTTTGATGCCACATTGCTCTTCATAGAGTCCAGCTTCTTGAATAGTTTGCTCAGTATACGTTTGAGTAGGTATGGAGAAAGGCTACAACACTGGCACACATCCTTCCTGATTTTAAACCATGCAGTGTTCTCCTGCTCTGTTCAGACAATAGCTTCTTAATCTAGGTATAGATTTCTCGTGAGCACAATTAAGTAAGTGTTGTGGGATTCTCATTCTTCTCAATATTAGTCATAATTTGTGAAGATCCACACAGTTCAAGGCCTTTATATAGTTAATAAAACATAAATATACATTCTTCTGGTATTCTTTGCTTTCAGCCAGAATCCATTTAACATCAGCAATGACATCCCTGATGCTACATCCTCTTCTAGACCCAACCTGAACGTCTGGCATTTCTCTGTCAATCTCTCTAGCTATTTTGGGATGATCTTCAGCTTGCATGTGATATTAATGATAATTGGTTTGATAATTTCCACATTCTCTTGGATCATCTTTCTTAGGAATGGGGACAGATTTGGATCTCTTCCAGCCCATACACCAAGTAGCTGCCCACCACATTTCCTGATAGACTGGTGAGCATGCATCTGTTAATTAAAACATGTCAGTTGGTATCCCATCAATACCTCGGACCTTATTTTTTTGCCAATGTTGTCAATGAAACTTGAACTTCATCCTTTATTACCTTTGACTCTTGATCATATGGTACTTCTGAAATGTTTCCATGCTAGCTAGTCCTTTTTTGGTACAAAGATTCTGTGTTTTCTTTCCATCTTTTGATGCTTCCTTGATCATCCAAGATTTTGCCCATAGCCTCTTTCAGTAATGCAACTCAGGACCTGATTTTGTGTACAGTTCTTTCAGATTGAGAAATGCCAAGTGAGTTCTTCTCTTTTTATTCTCTTAATTCAAGCTCTCTGAACTTTCCATTATACTACTTTTCTTTGTTCTCTTAAGCTTCCCTTTGAAATCTTCTGTTCAATTCTTTTATTTCAGAGTCCCTTCCCTTTGTTTTGAATCATTTGAACTGCATGTCTTAGGGTTGGCCACACAACTTCCTTACCACTCAGCTCCTTGCCTCTAGGATAGAGGTCATGAGTTTTTAGGGAGAAGTTCCTTACATTATTTTTTTAGCGTGAATGACAGAAAAATTAAGCAGAAAGCACAGAGTTCCAATATAGTTTCTCCCACCTCTCCCAGAATTTACCCCATTAATAATAAACTCATGGGTTAATATTATAGATACACTGTTAAATTTGAAAAGCCAGTGTTATTCTATAATCCATAGCTTGAGTTTACTCTTTGTGTTGTATCATTCTGAAAGTTTTTTTGGTTGTTGTGTTGTGTACCATTGAGCTGAGTCAGAACCACCCATAGCTAACCCTCATAGTTTCAGCAGCAGCTTATCAAGATGGTGCAGCACTGGGCACCTCTTGCACACACATGAGTCGAAAGCCAGGTCAACAGCAGTTTACAGTGTCAGTAAAGAGAGCAGAAGGCAAGTGGAGATCAGAATGGGATAGAGAGGAGATGGCAAGGGAAACCAGGGTAGAATTGAGAGGCCTGACACTAATCAGGATGAGGGGATATGGGAACTACAGCAGACAGAGCATCAGGTAAGGTGAAGTCAGTTCAGGAAGTGGCTGTGGGAGTTCCAAGAATTGTGTGAACATTGAGGGGAAGATTTGGGAGGGACACCCTCTGTTTGCTCTACTATATATGTGAATTTGTTTACAGAACTTACAAATATGTATGTAGAATGTCCTCTCTGCCAAGCCTCTACAGGATAGGGCAGGATCCAGATCTAACATTCATAGGGTTGCTATTAGTCCTGCTCGAGGCAAGAGCATCTTAACAATCTAACAACAACATAACTAAACTTCTGTGTGATCATTAGTGTAGTCCTGTTTGCTTGCACATGTTGTTGTTGTTGTTGTTGTTGTTGTTGTT
>NW_006400314.1:172536-179645 GCF_000299155.1 Elephantulus edwardii
ATTTCAGAAGTGGGTGGCCAATCCTTCTTCCTAGTCTGTCTTAATCTGAATGTTCAGATTTAGAGGAGTATCTGACAGACAAGCAATCTGTGGAGCAGTGAAAGGTAAATCCCTTATTGTGGAGTTAAGCATTAGGTACAATGTTGACCCCACCCTTAGCCCAGTGCCTTGACCCACTTACTTTCCAGCTCCACCCACCACCAGGATAACCCTTCCCATCTGCCAAGGCCCTTCAGAAAATATCTTCCATTGTCCAACCCATGATCTGACAGCTTGTATCTTAAGCTTTCTTGGCTTCTGTGATTCCAAACACGTCAACTGCTGACATTTTTTTGTTTTGTTTTGACCAGTGTCTCTTAAATTTAGTTGTACTGTCTCCAAGGGAAGGTGACGTGTCCTGTAGAACTCCTGTGTAGATTATGTTTTCCTTTCTGTGTACCTGGAAGATGCCTCTTCGCTATTATCCAAGGAGACCTTCCCCAGTGCACAGCTTCCCGGCTTCCCCTCCACCCAGGAGCACATTCTCCCGCTGGTCTGCCTATATGTCCACTTATGGATTATTGTTACTCTTCATAATGCAACATTGTATGTCCTGTATTTGCCCTTATGCACCTCTCAGTATCTTCGCCTTAGTGTACTGGGATGATCTCCCTTTGTTGTACTGCCTTTCTCTCCATCCACATTAATACATGGGCTATATCAAGTTTAGGATTTCCTTCCCACCTCATCCCTGGTAACCACCAGAAAATGTTTCTTCTCTATGTAAACCTTCCTTTGACTTTTTATAATGGTGGTGGTGGTGGTTGTGTTATGTGCCGTCGAGTTGCCTGCAACTCATAGTGACCCTAAGTAAACAGCCTTAACCCCTGCTCTATCCTGTGTCAATCTCACTGTCTCCAACACACATACCTCAATTACCCCAGTCACTAAATCAGTCCACCTCATAGAGGGGTCTTGTCTCCTGTACCGTCCCTCCACCCTCCCAAGCATGATGTCCTTCTCCATGGATTGGTCCCTCCTTGCAGCATGTCCAAAGTATGTCAGATGAAGTTTCAGAATCTTTGCCTTCAAGGAGCACCCTGATTTAACCCTCTCCAGGATGAACCTGTTCATTTTCTTAGCAGTCCATGGTATTTTCAACACTCTTCTCCAACACCACAGCTCAAAGTCATCAGTTCTCTTTCTGTCCTCCCCAGTCATTGTCCAGCTCTCTGATGCATAACAAGTGATTGCAAAGACCATGGCCTGTATCAGGCACACCTTAGTCTCCAGAGTGACACCATTGCTCTTCAGTACTTTGGAGAGGTCCCTAACAGCAGACTTTCCCATCACAATACGTCTTTAATTTCCTGGCTGCTGGTGTCAAGAGTGTTGACTGTGGAGCCAAGCAAACTAAAGCTGTGAACAATCTCAATCCTTTCACTATCCATCCTGATGCTGCCAGTTGGCCTAGTGGTGAAAATCTTGTTTTCTTGATATTGAGCTTCAATCCATATTGAAGGCTGCAGCCCTTGACCTTCTGCAGCAAGTGCTTCAGGTCCTCCTCAATTTCAGCAAGCAAGGTTGTGTCATCTGCATAATGCAGATTATTGATTAGTCTTCATCCTGATGCCACACTTCTCATACAGCCCAGGCTCCTTGATAATCTTTTCTGCATATAGGTTGAAAAGGTATGGAGATAGGACATATCCCTGGCATTCACCCTTCCCAATTTTGAACAAGCAGTGTTTCCTTGCTCTGTTATGACGACTGCCTCCTGGTCCAAGTATATGTTTCGTATTAACACAATCAAGTGTTCTGGGATTCCCATTCTTCTCAGAATCAACCACAGTTTGTTGTAATTCACACAAACACCTTTGCATAATCAATGAAACACAGATAGACATTCCTCTGGTACTCCCTGCTTTCAGCCAAGATCCATCATTGGCTACAATATTCCTAGTACCACAACCCTTCCTCATATATTTGTCCTTTCATAGTTGAATTAGTTTATCGAGGTGGTGAGGTGCTTGCACATCGATCGCTAGTCTTTAACATTGTGCACTATCTGATAGTATGTATGTACTATAATTTCTCCATTCATCTGCTAATGGTCACTTAGGTTGTTTCCATCTCTTTGCGGCAATGAACTGCTGTATATGTATATATACATAGCAGTGGAATTGCTGGATGAAATGATAACTCTGTTTCCAGCTTTTTTTTTTTTGCCATTCACAAAATGGTATTTTTTTTTAAAAAATCACAATATAGATAGCATTTTTTTATCCCTAATTTCTGAAGGAGAAAATAATACATGTTTCCAGCTTTTTAAGAAGTGCTTTGCTGTTTTCCCTCCGTCAGTCTGACAGAGCTCATTTTCCACACCAGCATTTGCGGTTTTTTGCCTCATTAAACTTTGCTGTTATTGCTAAGGTAAAATGCTATCTTTCTGGTGTCTTGATGATTTTTAAAGGATTAAATTCTGAAACCAAGAAATATGGTTTGGGGAAAGGTTACTGTTTGACTGTTGAGCTCTCGGCTAGCCTGTGATGGGACAAACTATTTCGATGATTTTTTTTTTTTGTGAGAAAGTATTATCTAGGGTAAGGGAGCAGTGAGCTGAGCTGCACTGGAAACTGCCTGGCCCCGGAAGTCTGGCCAGGCAGTCACTGGTTAGGAAACTGCTCTGTGGCCAGTTGTTACTTCCCCTTTGTTTCTGGACAGATGATTGTACATTTACCTTCCTTCTCCTGTTTGCACCACTGCATAAGTGAGACTTTCTGATCCTGGGGCAGAAAGAGAGTTGCTAGGACCTCTATAAGTTTTAAAAAAATTTAAAAGACAAGGATTACCCCCCTCAAGATGCTGAGTTTATATAGAGGAATAATTTAAGTATTTAATAATTCTTATTTCCTATTCTTTCTAGGGAAAAGATTTCTGAAGACTCTCAAAACGATTGGAAAGTTTCAGGAGGCACAAAGTACAGGTAAAATAATATTTTTGATAATACATATCCCAAGCTTAGCAAAATGAATAGCTTGTAAAAACTTGAAATGAATCCATAAAAAGGACACCGCAGGTTCTTTTGGGTACTAATTTGAACTTACTGGCCGTGCCTTGAGACCGAGACCACAGAGATCTCCTCTCACCTCCCCTGTTGCAATCCCCACCTCTTATTTTCTCTCACTCCTTTCCTTTTCCTGATTTCTCTTTTTTCCTCTTTCCAACCCATTCATTTTTAGGCTTCCTGAGAACTGTTGCTAATCTGGCCCCTGGCTCAGTCAGTTTTTCTTTTGGTGGGTTGGGAGGAGTTTTTCATATATGTGTGATGGCGAAAGAGGATGTTACCCTTGTTTGGGTTTGGATAATTTTGTGATTTTTTTCAATTTGGTCAATTCCACTACATGTATTTTAAGTTTTGTAGTTTATAAATTTACCAGTTTAATTTGTGAAAACAAGGAAAATACCTATCTGTCCCTCATTACTCTGGTATCTCAAATGGATCCAACAAGGTTATTGATTCTGCTTCCTTTTAGAAGAACAGCTGACAACATAGTTTTTCCATAGTTTTACTAGTTGGGTAGGGTGTGTTTTAGTTAGCAGTTTTATCTCTACTTAAACTTAATACTTTCTATATTACTTGGCTGTATTACTTTTTAAAAAATAAATTACAAAGTCTTTTGGGGTAGATGCGTCTTTAGTTTTTCCTATTACTTGTTAGTATTCTTCATTAAGAATTTTCAAACTTGTACACTTAATGTTGAAAGTATCTTTCTCTATTTAGTCATTTTTCTTTGAATTTTGTCTGTAGATCCTATAGAAAATATTTTGAAGTCTTTGGACATAAATAAATTAAAAGCAAAGGCAGTTTATTAGTATTAAATAGTTGAAGAATTACAATGTTAAAATTTAAGAGGATAACCATCTCACATTATTTTTTTTCCCTGGGTATCATCATCTCACATACTTTGGACATGTTATGGTGTGCTGTCAAGTCTGAGATGACTCATTTCAGAGGCAATAAATTGCATAGGCAGAGATTTTTCATCCTCCCCTGTGGTGCAGCTAGTGGATTTGAGCTGCATGCCTTTGGGATTGCAGCATAGCTTCTTTTTACTAGGCTACCAGAGCTCCCTCTGGGCATGTTGTCAGGAGAGACTATTCCTTGGAAAGGGACATTATACTTGGAAGGGTGGAGGGTCAGTGAAAGTGCGGAAGATCCTTAACCAGATGGATTGACATAGTGACTATAGCAGTGAGCTCAAGTGTGTTAGAGACAATGAGGATGGCACAGGGTAAGAGAGGGTTCAGATCTGTTGTTCATAGGGTCGCTATGAATTGCACGAGATTTGAGAGCACCTAACAGCGTCATAGAGCAAAGACAGCTCTGGCGGTGTAATCCGTAGGGAGTTGCACTGATAATTCAAAGGCACTTTGAATCCACCATCAGTCCTATGGTAGAAAGATAGACAGTCTCATCCAATGGGCTTTAATGTCTTGGAAACCCAGTGGAGGGTGAGAAAGGGGGAGAGATTATGAAACAGATACCTTTTATTGTGTTACTGAGAACTGTCAAGTTGGAAGTGACCCTGCCAGCAGGTTTTCAGCGGCAGGTAATCTCATAGGAGAAGGTTGCTCATCCTTCTCCATGGAGCAGCTGGTGGATTAAAACTGCATGCCTTTGGGATTGTAGCACAGCTTCTGACCACTGTATTTACACACACCCTCAGAGATATTTATGGAAAAAAATACTATATCTCTCTTTTCATTCCTCATATTTTAGTGTAAGTGGCATGAAATAGACATTGACATTTAGAAAGCGATTAATGTAAAGTGACTCTAGACACTAAAGTGATTTATATTTTCTGTACACTCATTCAGGAGAAGCATAGGCTGTCTCGTCCTGTGCAATCTACTGCCTCTGAAAGCCCAAGCTATGAGTTGATTCCAACTCGACAACAAACAACAGCAACACTCTGGTGGCTTAGTGGTAAGAAGTTGTGCCGCCAACCTAGAGGCACATGGTTTGAATTCACCAGCTGCTCTGTGAGAGAAAGATGGACAATCTCCTCCCATGTGATTTACTGCCTCTGAAAACCCTTGAGGGTCAGCCTTGGTCTAGAAATTGATTCTGACTTGATGATACACAACAACATCATACACTGATAGAGTAGAACATAGATCATTTTTTTCCTTTTAGTGTAATAGTCTTCTTTATAAATGTTGTTGTTGTTAAATGTTGTTGAATGACCTGTGACTCATAATGAACCTCTGTACAACATCCTTGAAGCCTACCCTGTCCTGAGCCAGTCTTACTGACTCTGACACACCTATCCCCATCGCCCCAGTTACTGTATCAATCTATGTCATCTAGGGTCTTCCTCTCCTGGGCTGTCCCTCCATCCTTCCGAGCATGATGGCCTTCTCCAAGGACTGGTCCCTCCTGGCCACATGCCCAAAATATGTAAAATGGAGCTTCACAATCCTCTAGCCTCCAAGGAGAAACTTGCTTTCCCCCTCTCCAAGACAGGCATATTTGTTTTCTTGGCGGCCCATGGTATATTCAAGACCCTTCTTCAGTACCACAACTCCAAGGTATCAGTTTTTCTTCTGTCATCCTTAGTCATTGTTCAGCTCTTGGTGCTTAGCAAGTATTTGGGTTTTGGTCTTTGGGGTTTATTTTATTAATTTTAATGAACATTAGCAGAGATTTTTGGGACCATTCATTCATTGTTGCCTTTTTCTCCCTGCCCACCCCTCCCCCCAGTTCACTCTTTGAAAAGTAAAAGAAAAATTCCTTCATTGATATACAATCCCCACACACACACACATCCCGAGTACACTCCACTATACAACCTTCATTCAGGACTCTTGTGATAACCATAATACTCTATTATATATCACTTTCTCTCCCTCATCAGTTTCAATGCAGTATACATAATTTATCCAGTTTATCTCAGTCTTACCCCAACCCTGATGTCAGAGCCGTTCTACAACAGTGGCACTATGCAGTATTTGTCTTTTTGTGACTCAGATATTTCACTCAGCATAATGTCCTCCAGGGTCACCCATTTTGAATAATATTGCATGAGTTCCTTGTTTTTCAATGCAGCATAGTATTCCATTCTGTGAATATACCACAGCTTCTCTATCCATTCTTTTGTTGATGGGCACTTAGGTTGTTTCCAGCTCCTTGCTATTGTGAACAAAGCCACGATAAACATGGGTGTGCATATATCTGCTTGGATGTCAGTTATGGTCTCTTTGGAGTATATTCCCAGTAGTGGAATTGCTGGGTCAAATGGTATCTCTATTTGCAACTTTTTGAGAAAGCCCCACACTGCCTTTCATAATGGTTGCACCATTTTACACTCCCACCAACAGTGAATAAGGGTTCCAGTTTCTCCACAACCTCGCCAGCATTTGTTGCTTGCTTAGCAAGTATTTGTGAAAACTGTGGCCTGGATCAGGCTCACTTTAGTCTCTAGACTTCTCAACTCTGGAGAAGTCCCTGACAGTAAATTTTCCTAGTGTAATTTATCTTTTGATTTTCTGACTGCTGGTGCCAACAGTGTTCATTGTGGAGCAGAATAAGCTGTAATTGTTAAAAACCTCAATCTCTTCTCCCATCTATCATGGTGCTGCCGGTTGGCCCAGTGATGAGAATCTTTGTCTTCTTCATGTTGAGCTTCAATTCATATTGAAGACTACAGTCTTTGACCTTCTGCCACAAGTGCTTCAGGTCCTCATGACTTTTTTTTAAAAACAAAACACCTTTATTTTTATCATTCTCTGTGTGTGTGTGCTGTCAAATCAGATCTGACTGGTACAGGAAGGGGTTGCCCCTCCTTCTCCAGCAGAGCATCTGATGGATTCAAACCACTTATCTCTGAGATTGCAGTGCATCTTCTTGCCACTAGGCCAGGTCCTCATGACTTTAAGCAAGCAAGGTTGTATCATCTGCATAATGTAGGTTATTGATGAGTTTTCCTCCAATCCTGATGCCACATTCTTCCTCATAAAATCCAGCCTCCCATGTTTACGGCATTAAAGTCTATGGGGGAGAGAATAGTCTAAAAGTATTATATTTTAGGGCATTATTTTTATCGTAGGAGTATGCAATGAGGGTT
>NW_006400314.1:180142-184888 GCF_000299155.1 Elephantulus edwardii
AAACAATAAAGGAATTTTTCTTTTACTTTTCCAAGAAGGTAGTGTACTAGGGGGAAGGGTTGGAAGGGGAGAAAAGTGCAACAATGAATGAATGGAAATCCAAAGTCTCTGTAAATTTTCATTGAAATGAATAATAAATTTTTAGAAGAATTAAAAAAAAATCCAGCCTCCCAAATAATCTTTTCTACATTAGATTGAAAAGGTATAGAGACAAGATGCATCCTTGACACACTCCTTTCCTGATTTTTAACTGTGCAGTGTTACCTTGCTCTGTTCTAAGTACTGCGTCCTAGTCCAAGTATGGGTTTCACAGAAGCACAATCAAGTTTTCTGGGATTCCCATTTTCCTCAAGGTTCACCATAATTTGTGGTGATCCACATAGTCAAATGCCTTTGCATAGTCAATGAAACACAGATATTCCTCTGGTACTCTTTGCCAGGATCTGACATTGACGATAATGTCTCTAGTGCCACGATCTCTTTTAAACCAAGCTTTGTTTTTTCTGATAGTTGTCTGTCAAAGTGCAAATATAATAGATTATTTTGAAAACCTGGAACACTCATAAAATGAGAATCTCCAAAAGGTGTACAAGGTAACTAACTACAGTGAGTTTTTACTATCTACCCACTGTGTCTATTTTGTGATTAACTAACACCCTTTCTTTACAAAATATAGGCAACTCTTTCCATGCCCTTGGGGTTCTCCATTTTGCATCTGAATGTATTGGGGTAATAACATGCTCACCCAGACCTGCCATCCTCACAATAACCCTGCAATTGTCTTTTGTATGTTTCCCCCTGCTTCTTCTTGAAGTCATTCAGAAGGCACACAGCTGTTGCCTCCTGCCAGAGCTTTGTGTTAACATGTTCCCTCACACCTGCCATTATCAGGAAGAACTCCTGAGCTCATATCTGGCCTGGGATTGTTGTGATTGGTTGTTTTTCTCCTTTACAATTTTGAAAATTATGTTTTTTATTGACTTGCATACAATCATGCATAATGTTGTATTTCATTTGTGTAAACTGTGGTTTATATAATTAGGTTATTGATCTATGTCTGTTACCTCCCGGTGGTCGGCCTGAGGGTTTTATGGTCACCCTGCAGTTGGCAGCAGGAGAAGGTGAAGACATAAACAAGCCCATTGCTGTCAGTGCATTCCAATTCATTGTGACCTTATACAACAGGCTCTTTAGGATTTCCTTGGCCATAAGTCATTATAGGAGATGACTGCCTCATCCTTCTCCCATGGATTGGCTAGTGGGTTCATAATGCCAAGTATTTGACCATCAGGGCTTCTGGTCAGGCCATTATTTGTTGTTGTAGTATACCGTCGAGTTGTATCTGACTCATAACTGACCCTCCAGCAGGTTTTTAAAAGCAATTAATCAGCCACATGAAAGAAGTTCTTTCTCCTGGAGGACAGTTTGCCTTTGGGTTGGGAGGACATCTCCTTACTTCTAAACCACCAGAGCTCCCTGGCCAGAGTGTAGAAGGTGATCATTGTTCCATGTTCTAAACTGTCTAGGGAGACTTTGAGGGAAGACAGGATCTATGTAAGGACAGGTGTGTGTGCATTCCTGCTGTGTGTCCACCAAAGGAAGCAGTATTGCCAGTATCCACATCCAAAAAGTAGAGTGATGTTAAGTAAGGTGGGGAAGAGCCCTGTGGGTCCTCTCGTTCACCATCCCTGCCTTAGCCCCCTGCAACAACTCCATTCTGTGGATAGCTGCATTCATGTTCATAATTTTCAGCTGAGAGAGGAAGGTGTGTGTGTGTGTGTGTGTGTGTGTGTGTGTGTGTGTGTGCCCCCCTCCCTGGGTTCTTACTGTGTATGTGTGCTGCCCCCTGGGTCAGTGCCTAGCTTTGGTGTGTAGACATGGGCACTGGTATGAGTTAGGACTAGCTGAGATGAGTTGCTGCTGCCCACTGGGTCAGCACCCTGCTAATGTGAACACTGACACCAATGAGCTAGGACAAGCCATTCACATGTAGTGAACGGGAGAGGCAGAGCAGGTCTTCCTGGAGCAGTGGTCCTGTCATTCTCCGCTCCCATTTGCCATTTCCCATTCAACTCAATATGAAGCTTTGAGGGGCCTGGGAGCACAAAGATAATTGATCTCTGGGGATCGGTTTCATCCTGGGAGAACTGGAATAGAAATAATAAAATGTTTGTCAGAATTGTGTTATATAGAGCTTCTGAAATCTGTCTCTGATTCCTAATGGAATAAGGATGTTTTCATTCTTGGTTTGAAAACAGTGATGTCTGAGCTACATGATGGAAACCCTAGGACTTGGGGGATAATACAGGGGAAGGAGACCTTGGGAGAGCATGGCAGGAAGTAAAGCTGAGGGGTCCAGTGAACAAAGACCCCTGCTGTGCAGTGTGTGGGACCTAGGCAGCTGGGAGGCCTGTGAATATGGGATAGATTGGCCCTGGGATGTGGGGAGGAAAGGTGCAGGACAGAGGTCAACTGGAGACTGAAGTGGAGGGAAATGGAAATCCAGAGGGTGGGAGTAATGGAGCCTAGGGTACATGAAGGAGCCAGGAGGTGTGAGCTCTTAGAGGAAAGAATGGCTTCCTTGGTGTGAGGAGGGTAGCACCCGGGGTGGGTAGTCAGGGAATCTGGGACAGGTACCAGCATGTAGCACATTGATGTTGGAGACAACTGTCAGACATGCTGCTATTGAGCACCATGTCTGCTTCCAGCTCTGAGGGCAAAGCTAGTGTCCTAGCATTCCTAGAAGCAGGGCTTAGAGGGAAGAGCGTACCACGTGCCCTCTGTCAGAGAAGTCGCTCTGTCAGGCTGGCCCTGGGCTAGCAATTACAGTGAGGAGCTGGTGGCAGCACCTTTGTGAGTTTAGTCCCCTGAGTAGCCCCAGTCTGTAGGTGCTATAGTTTCTGGTTCTGTGCTAAGTGACCACTGTGCCCTTCAGCCCCCCTACCACAGTAAAGGAAGACAAGGCGCACGCTGCGTGTGTTGTGTTACTGGAGATGCTGGGTCTCCAAGATAGAGGCAGACTTCCTTGTCTTTCCCACAGAGCCGCTGGGGGCTTTGAACTGCAGACCTTTCATTTAGCAGCCTGGCATGTAACCGACTGTGCCACCAAAGTACTTGTTCATATGCAGACACACCTATATGGATGCACGTGGGTATGTATATGCTCATATACACATACTCTTGTGCATACAGCATATACATGAGCGCACACATATTTGTTTCTTTGAAAATATTATTGACCCTTCAACAACACAGGTTTGAACAACCCTTCAGCAACACAATAGTGCAAGTCTTACTAGAAGGAATTTTTTTAATGCCTTTTGAAACTAGTTAGCAGTTAGAAGTTGTGCAGTTGCTCCACAGAAGAAAGATGAACAGTTTTCTCTCACGTAATTTATGGCCACTGAAAACCCACTGGAGGATCAGCTATTGGTTGGTTCCAGTTCCGCACACATAACAACAGTTTTCTCTGTGTGAACAGTTCACCTCTTCAGTAAGTTGTTTATCACTGTGAAAAGAGGCTTCCAACAGTCCCTGCAGACCTTTTATTGTGTTCAGTGCAGTACTGTAACCCTCAGATAACACCAAGAGAGCAATAAAAAGTCATAGCATTACAAGAAAAGGTTGAATTGCTTAATATGTTCTAGAGACTGAGGTCTGCCACAGTTGCTCATCATTTTAAGATGAATCCAGTGTAAGAATCATTGTTTTTTAAAAAGGAAGGAAATTTGTGACATTACCGTAGCTGATGCAAAAAGTCTTGAATATTTTGTGAACTATCTTTATCTTGTTTTGAAAATGTAGTTGTTAAAATGGGTGAAGGTGCTCTGGTGACATAGTCCATAGAAGATTGTGTTGCTCACTGTCAAGCTGCGAGTCTCCAGTGGTTCAAATCCACCAGAGACTTCTTGGGAGAAAGATGAGCAGTTTTCCTTGATGATTTGCAGTATCAAAAGCCCAGGAGGGTTGGTGAGAGTTGGACCCAGCTCCATAGCAGGGAGTTTGAGTGTATTATACATTGAGCATACAAAATATGTGTTAATATGTCTATGGTATTGGTAAGGCTTTCAGTCACCAATACAGGCTTTTAGTAGCTAAGTTTTTGGGCATCAAAAGTCATGGTCAGATTTTCAGCAGCACAAGGATTGGCACTCCTTCCTGGTTGCTATGGATTCACATTTTCCCCTCCTCTACCTCTTGCACAGCTTCCAAGACCACAGAAAAGATGCCGCAATTTAGAAAACACTCCAAGTGACCTTCTCACACTATTGGTGCTCAAGTGCAGGTCCACCCTCAGCCCCATTTTCCCCTTCCTAGGAGGAATGTGAATATTGGACTCCTTCACACTAGTAATTTTTTTAATTGGGAAAAGCATATTGGGGGTACAAGGAGGTGAGGGTTGGAGGAAGAATGGTGAAGATGGGCCAGGATGCAGTTACAGAGCTGCACAGTTTGGTCAGTGGTGGGAGCAGGTGAAGGAAATGATGAGGGTCCAGTGGGGACCAGATGCTACAGAGGAATGACAAGCATTTTCCAATAGTAATTAAACCAGCTGTCTTATTGATTAGGGAATTGGATGCCAACTCTCTGGCTTCTTCATGCTGAACAGGGGCTTAGATGTAAAGGGGGGAAGGGAGGATGCTTTATCACCTTACTGGTGGTCTTGGGTTAAAGCTGCTTGCCTTCTTGCTCTGTTAGAAGATATTTTCCTGTCATTTGCTCCCCTCTGGACTGCAAAGTGTTTTC
>NW_006400314.1:187288-192871 GCF_000299155.1 Elephantulus edwardii
TTTAGGATGTCGGTCCTCTTGTGCATGCTGCCACTGTTAAGGTCATCAGACTCACAGTGACTTTCAGCAATCCATCGCATAGGTAATCGTCTTCTTTGGCCTGTCCAGTGCATAGGTAATCGTCTTCTTTGGCCTGTCCAATGCATAGGTAATCGTCTTCTTTGGTCTGTCATAGGAATCCCAGACCTGCAGATGGCAGGCATGCATCCCATCCCCCACCTCCTGCGCTGGTGGCCAGCGGGGTGCAGGTCCCCTCTCCCAGCGCGGGAGGTCGTTGGGAACGTGCCCCCCCCCCCACCGCCGCACGGACGCTCTGCCGGTGCACGGCCCTTCTTGTGAGGGCGGCCGGTAGGCGCCCGCTTCCCCCACAGCCACCATCCTGGCCCCAAGAATTCTCTGCAGAACAAGTCCACCTTGCGGCAGTGTGGTGGCTTCACTGTAACAGTCTTAAGGAGGGCCGGTGCCCAGCACCCATCCTGGGTGAGGGAATCCATTGGTTCCGTCTGTGGAAGCCTCATGGAGCTGCAACGGCTGTTCAGTGTGGGCTCTGCAGGGGGCGTTGGGAGCCACGAGACTCATCCATTTCTCCTTGGGAATCCTTGAATTCCTGTTGTTGAGCCTCGATCTTCACTGAGGGCCAGTCCTCAACTGTTTAAGTGTTCAATTATCAATAAGCTGAAGTCTGTGGAAGGCCATAATGACCCTGCTTTAAGTGGTTCGCTGCTCCCGCAGCTCACCACACTGTCTCTGTCTCCGCCGCCATCTTGGATCTCTCTCTTTTTTTTTTAAGGACAAAGAACTGAAGCTTAGAAACGAGGCAGAATCTGAGCAAGACCATCAGCAATCCATGTCTTCTGCTCAGACAGTTCTGAGCTGGGAAGCCTGGGGCAATGGAGAGGATTCTGGGACAGTTGGGGAGAGGGGCCTAGGACAGTGGGGACAAAGAGCCTGGGGCAGGGAAGATGAGGAACCCCAGCAATGGAGGGGAGGAGCTGCAGGCAGGAGTGAGAAGGGGTCCAGGGCAGTGTTAGGGAGAAGTCCAGAGCATTGGTGGAGAGATATTGAACTGTTGGTAAAGATGGTGTTGATTATGGATCCAAACAAAATGAAAAAACTGGCAACTTTAGTCAATACCATCAGTGCCAGCAGTCAAGAAATCAAAAGACATATTGCACTGGAAAATCTACTGTCAGGGACCTCTTCAAAGTATTAAAGAGCAATGTTACTCGCTTAAAGACTAAAATGTGTGTGATTCAAGCCATAATCTTCTTAATCACCTACTATGCATCTGAGAGCTGGACAGTGAATAAGGATGACAGAAGAAAGATTGATGCTTTTGAGTTGTGGTGTTGGAGAAGAGTACTAACTATCCCATGGGCTGCCTAAGGAACACATCTTTGAGGAAATGCAGCCAGAGTTCTCCTGAGAGGATAGTGAAACTTCATCTCACATAATTTGGGCATGCTGTTAAAGAGGCTATTCCTTAGAAAAGGACATCCTGCTTGGAGAGCTGGAAGGTCAGCAAAAGAGAGGAGGATCTTCACCTAAGTAGATTGACCGGGTGGCTGCAGCAGTGGGATAAAGTGTATCAGGAGATCATAAGGATGGCACAGGAGAGTACAGGGCTCAGATCTGTTGTCCATAGGGTTGCTTTCTTTGAGTTGTTCTCAACTTGAAGGTACTTAACAGCAACAACAAAACAACCTCAAAGGTACCCTGTGCCTTATTTACATTGTTATTAAGCACAGAAACTTCCTATTTGCATAGTTCTACCCAGTCATTAGGAGGAAGTCACATTTTCATGGCCAGAAGAGCCAACATTCGGTAATTCACTGTAGGAGGCACGTGGCTACCAGATATCTCATGAAGAGCCAGGAAAGCAGGAAGGTCTAGCCATCCCTTGAGGCTTTGTCATGGATGCTGTTAGACAGTCTACTTCAGATTTCTGTTGGTTTAAACCAGTCATCCATACCCAAGCTCTACAAGTCTTCTAACAGGGAGATTGTTTGTTGTTGTTGTTGTTGTTGTTATGTGCTATCGAGTCACTTGCGACTCATAGAGACCCTATGTACAACAGCCCTAAACCCTGCTCTGTCCTGTGCCAATCTCACTGTCTCAGACACACCCATTCTGATTACTCCAGTCACTGAATCAAGCCACCTCCTAGAGGGCCTTCCCCTCCTGCGCCATCCCTCCACCCTTCCAAGCATGATGTCCTTCTCCAAGGACCAGTCTCTCCTTACAACATGACCAAAGTATGTCAGACGAAGCCTTAGAAGATTGCATCACTGAAATACTTTTAAAGTAGTTTTGAAGAAGGTAAACCAGGGTAAAGGATAGAGTATGATGGCAGATGGCCTTACAGGGCACAGGAGGCATCTCTGAGGAGGTTGCTGAGACAAAGAGTATCTAGAAAAGGGAACAGCAGGTGTGAAGTGTGTGAGCTTGGCAGGTATGAGAAGCAGCAGCAGCAACGTGGAGAGAAGTGAGACACTCATGCAGGTGTATGAGGAGAGAAGGAGGGGGAGTAGAGGAAGCAGGCAGGGCCAAGTTGTGTATGTGGCTAGTATATGACCCCACTGGCTGCCCTTGTTGGCTGGCATCTTCTGTTCTCCAGCATCAAGTATAAAACCACTAAAGGAGCCTTATGTGTGCTAGCCTCAGGACCACCAGTGTGAGTACATTTGAGTGCCTTCCAGCTTGTTGTTAGGTGCTGTGGTGTCAGTTCTAACTTGTAGTGGGCCATGACAAGGGGATGAGAGCCTGGCTATGTGTCTTCCTTACACTTCTTGTGTGTTTGAGCTATTGTTTGCAGCCACTGTGCTGGGCCCTCTCCCGGAGGGTCTTCCTCTTTTTCAGTGCCTCTTCCAAGCATGATGTCCTACAGGGATTGGTTCCTCCTGGTAATGTTACACGAGGCAGAGATTTACCACCCTTGCGTCTAAGGAACATTATGTCTGGACTTCTTCCAAGACAAGTGTTTGTTCTTCTTGTAATTCATAGTATAATTAATATTCTTCATCAGTATCACAATTCAGAAGTCTTCCTTATAATATCAGTCTTTGGTCTTTTATTGTCCAGCTTTCTCATGCATATGTTATTGTTATGTGCCATTGAGTTGGAACTGACTCATAGCTGACCATCCAGTGGGTTTTCAAAGGTATTAAATCACACAGAATGATGTTGCCCACCTTTTTTCCTTGGAGCACCTGGTGGATTTGAACCATGTGCCTTTGGGTTGACAGTGCAACTCCTTACCATTTGCCATGCATATGAGGCTGAAGGGACGGTCAACCTGAAATTAATAGATAATCAGACCTTATGTGTATTGCATTCCTGGAACAGGACATATATTGCAGATTAAGTGGGGGTAGGGAGACAGAAAGAAAAGAAAAAAATAAAAAACAATGAATGAAAGAAATATGCAAAAAGAGTGTGCTTAGACATTGTAAGCTAATTGTATCAATCAGTGGTAATTAATTGCTATGAATGATTACCTGAAAAAAATGTGATTCATAACCTTTGATTAAAATAAAAATAGATTTTATAAAGAAAATACCATGACTTGGTTCAGGCACACCTTAGTCTTCAAAATGGGATCACTTTAAGGAGGACTTTTAAGCAGATCCATTTGATTTTTAGTGCCTGAGAGAGGAAGACTTCCCCTAGACCCAGCATCCTGAATAAACATCTAGTCTCCTAAATGGTGAGAAAACAGAATTCTGCTTATAGAGCTGCTTGTGCTCATGTGGGATGTTTGTGTTGAAGCAGAATAAACAGCTTAAACATCTGGTCACTTGAAACTTTTATCATCATTTTAACTTCTTGCATCTCTTTCAGTTTCTTAGCTTGCATTTCCTTGTTACTTTTCTCCTTATCAGCTTCATTTCCAATTCTCTGTAATTCAAAAAATCAGTTACCATCAGTGATATGCTAAAGCTTCCTGTAAACAAAGACATCACTAAAATTAGGTAATATAAACTTAAATAAGCTGTTAAAAGTACATTTAAAGATATTCAAATCCTTTGCTCTCTAATTATTTTATTTGTTGTACTAATAGCTATGTTCTTGAGACAGCTTGTCCAGTGTTTTTGTATGGTACAAACTCTGCTGGTTGTGAGTGGTACAAATGGTTGAGAACAAGACTGGTTAGGAGGTTGGCGGTTTGAACCTACTTTGAAGTGTCCTCAGGAGACTGGCCCAACAGTTTGTTTTCAACAGCTCTTGGCTTTGAAAACCCTGTGGAGTGCTGTTATACCCTGCAAACATGGGGTCAGCATGGTTTGAAATTAACTCAGTCACCACCAACAACAACCACTGTTCATCTCTTCCCAATTCCATGATGTTCAGCAATGTCTTGGTAGCATAGTCAGCAATGGCAAGAATGTTTACACTGTGAAGGTTGGCATCCAGTACAGTGCAGGACAGCTCTTTCTCTGTCCCTTCAAGCTGATTGTTGGTTGCTCCTTTTCTTCAGCTGGATTCTCTCAGTGAAGCATAGAAGCAAAACCAATGAAATGTACAGAGAAGAGCCCTGTGCATAACGTATAAGGCTGCTCACTAAAGGTGAGCACTTGGAATCTACCAGCCACTCCCCAGAAAAAAAGATGGGCCATAAAGACTGACTTAACTTGAAGGTAGTAGCTGTCTGTGTACATAAAGATTTAGTGCAAGGAAATGCCCATGTCTTGTAGAGGCTGGCAAGTGTAAGATCTGTAAATGAGACCTCAGAAGAGACATTTTTCTGAATTGGTATTGTTATCTGTCAGTTCTGTTCATCCTCTATTCACCAACCCCCTCCCCAGCCTGGTTAGAAATTCAAGAAAGGAGCTTATCCATACCTTGTCCATATTTCTACACTTTTGGCAGACTTGGAGATGGGCTTGCAGGTGAGGGGAGCTATTCCTTGTGGGTTCACAGTGGCCAGTGAATACACTGCAGCCTCTGGAAGAGCTGAGGCCACAGCCATGCAAGTTCATGAAAACAAGCCATTGCCCACAAGTGTGGTGGTCACAGTGTGGTCCAGAATCAGGCCTCTGTTCCCCCACTATCAGTCCTTCAGGTTTCCAGTGTGGACTTCTGGTAGGAGTGCTTGGCCTTGTCCCAGGAATGAGTGAGACCTGCCTGCTTTCAGAACTTCCACGGGGTGTCCTGGTCCACCTGACTATGTACTATTTCTGCTTGATGGCTCTCTGGAATTGCTTAGTGAGTGAATCTCCTTGAGAATACAGAGAGGACTCACCTGGCTGAGGTTTCCCCCTGGGAGATGCTGAGTAGAGCCAACTAGTGCTTGATTTTTCACTGCTGGTGGGATGAGAGATAGCCCCCTGGGACTCCGCACCCAGGCTGACATGTCAGCAGACATGTGCACGTAGGAACTGACTTTCACAGGGAGGTTCTCAGACTCTCTTCTTTGCTTTCTCTCATTTTATTTCTTGGCTTTGTGTTGTATCTAGTTGTTGTTGTTGTTATGTGCTGCCGAGTCGCCTACGACTCATAGCGACCCTATGTACAACAGCCCTAAACTCCGCTCTGTCCTGTGCCAATCACACTGTCTCTGACACTCCCATCCCAATTATCCCA
>NW_006400314.1:195181-204999 GCF_000299155.1 Elephantulus edwardii
CTCTTCCTTGGCTCTGGTTGTTGGTGCATATATTTGAATGATAGTGGTATTCACTGGACTTCCTTGTATGCGTATAGATATTATCCTGTGAATGACAATATTATACTTCAAGATGGATCTAGCAGTGACTTTTTTAACTATGAAAGCAACTCCATTTTTCCTCACCTTTTCATCTCCAGAGTATCATATGGTGATTTGTTGTATCTAGTACTATTTTCTTTTTCCAGTTTCTATTGATTCTGACTCCTGGCAACTAAATGTGTATCAAAGTAGAATTGTGTTCCGAAGAGTTTCAGTGTCTGTTCTGTTCTGGAAGTTGGTCACCAGACCTTTCCTTTAAAGTGTCTCTGTGTGGACTTGAACCTTTGGTTATTAACCACTTGTCCCACCCCAGGTCTCAGCAGTATTTGGAATCTGGGATCTCTGTCATCATGTTTCACTTCGTGCAGGTGTTGGCAAAACTACAACTTGCAGTCCAGACCCTGGGCTTATGGATAGTGTTTGTAGATGTAGCTGGAATCCGCTAATTGATGTTGCTGATTTTGCTTTGCACCAGGTGACCTGAGTTCACTGGGAGCCCTCCAGGTCCCTGACTTGCCTGTGTGTCCCTCATTGGGCAGGAAGGGTACCTGTGCCCCCTAGTCACTGACCTGCCTTTGTGCCCCTCATTGAGCAGGAGGGGTCACCAGGAACCTCCACAGGTCCCTGACCTGCCTGTATGTCCCTTTTTGGGCAGGAGGGGATGTCAGGCCCCACAGGTCCTGACATGTCCGTATGTCCTTCATTGGATAGGGTCATGAAGAGAGTGTACTCAGTGGTCAGGGAGGACATTGCTCAGAGATGATGAAGCAGGATATTGTCTTGATTATAGTCTCTTTTCACTTTCTTTCAGCACTTTATCCAGAGACCGTGCTAGACGTACCACTCATGGCTCACATGGCCATCAGGAACTCTTCTGGAGAAGATGGCACCCTCTAGCCTGGCATGCTGGGAAATGAGGATCCACAGGCATCCTGCTGTGTGCCATGCTGAGCTCCTGGTCATGGCCCCAGAGTACTGAACAGTCCCTGGCCCTGCCTGTAAAAATGTACCTCCCCATCAGTGGGCTGCTTGTGACCCTAGTGGTGCTGAGGACAACGGTGGCATTCGCACCAGTCCCTCGGATCACCTGGGAGCAGAGAGGTAAGAGAAAGCCTGTGGGTGTACCATGGCTGCTGCAGCATGTAGTGGATATGGAACACTCATCCCAGCACCCACCATGCTACATGAGTGGTGTCACTGTGTGCTGCTGCCAGTGACCTGCTTTGAGCCTCATCTCCTAAAGGAGTTCCTGGGTGATACAGATGGCTAGGTGAGGTGCTGCTGAGTGAAAAGGTGCCTCAGGAGAAAGACCTGGCAATCTTTTTCCAGAAGTCCATAGCCCTGAAAACCTGAATTGATCAAAGTTGAAATTAACGCAGTGGCACCTTTTTCCTCATACTTTTGAGTTTTGTGAAATGTATATAACTAATGTGAAACCTATATTTGGACCAAGAGGCAGTAGTCAGAACAGAGCAGGGTAACACTGCATGGTTCAAAGTTGGGAAGGGTGTAAGCCAGGGATGTGTCCTGTCTCCATACCTTTTCAGCCTGTATGCAGAGCAGATTATCCAGGAGGCTGGTCTCTATGAAGAGAATTGTGGCATCAGGATTGGTGGAAGATCGATTAACAGTCTGCGTTATGCAGATGACACAACCCTTCTTGCTGAAACTCAGGAGGACCTCATGCACTTGCTGTGGAGGGTCAAGGACTGCAGCCTTCAGTATGGACTGAGGCTCAATGTCAAGAAGACAAAGATCCTCACCACTGGACCAATCGGTAGCATCGGGATGGATGGCGAAGAGATTGAGATTGTTCACAGCTTCAGTTTGCTCAGCTCCACAGTCAACACTCTTGGCACCAGCAGTCAGGACATCAAAAAGCGTATTGCGATGGGAAAGTCTGCTGTTTGGGACCTCTCTAAAGTACTCAAGAGCAACGGTGTCTCTCTGGAGACTAAAGTGTGCCTGATACAGGCCATGGTCTTTGCAATCACTTGTTATGCATCAGAGAGTTGGACAATGACTAGGGAGGACAGAAGGAGAATTGATGCCTTTGAGCTGTGGTGCTGGAGAAGAGTATTGAATGTACCATGGACTGCCAAGAAAACAAACAGATTCATCCTGGAGAGGATTAAACCAAGCAACTCCTTGGAGGCAAGGATTCTGGGGCTTCGTCTGACATACTTTGGGCATGTTGCCAGGAGGGACGGGTCCTTGGAGAGGGACATCATGCTTGGGAGGGTGGAGGGACGGCGCAGGAGGGGAAGACCCTCTATGAGATGGATTGATTTGGTGACTGGGGTAATCGGGATGGGTGTGTCGGAGGCAGTGCGATTGGCGCACGATAGAGCAGGGTTTAGGGCTGTAGTGCGTAGGGTCACTGTAAGTCGCAAACGACTCGACAGCACATAACAACAACAACAACAATATATCTAAGAGATGTCTTTGGTAGTAGAAACCTTTTCAAAGACATACTCAAACTCCCATACACATAAAATTAGAGAAAATGTCTGAAAAGAAAAATCCGAGGGTGATGTTAGGAGCTTTGACTGCTCACTGGTTGGAGGAGTCCCTCAGAATTGCCTCAGAAGGAAAGCTGCCTGTTTTGAAAAATTGAGGTGTTGAAAACTAGACCACAGTTCTGCTCTGACACACATGGACCCAATAGGAGCTTGACAGCCACCAGAAACCACCTTCTCCTGGAAGCCTCTCTGATGAGTGCCAATGCTGAGGGTAAGTTACTGCTGAGCATTTGTCACCATGCACATGAGCACACTAGCAGCGTGTCTTGGAGACAGGTACATTGTGTACAGAGCTGAATGTGATGCCATTTATTATTGTTTGCTATTTATTAGTTTCTCTTCTATTTTCTTTCTTGAGAGATGAGTCTTAGAAGTGCCTATCTTCCTTGTTTGATAGTCTGAGAACTTAAAGTACCTCTCCTTAAGCACTTAGTATTGAATATAGATCAGAGAGAGGTCTCCTGTGTGTAATTAAAAGACAGTAGATCCACTAAGAGAGGATTTTCATCCAGTGTGTGTCTCTCTCTTAAAAGAACAGGAAACATTAGCACCGACCCATAAGTAAATTGAATGTTTGGTTATCTATGGAAAACTTATTAAAATTCACTCAAATTGGTGCCAGAAGGGTTAAAAGGAAACAGTTACTTAAACAATAGTACTGACAATTTTATGTTGCTGCTAAACAGCTAATAATTAAATTCTAGCATTCCTAAATATCATTGTGCAATTTTACCTAGTGAACTAGAAAATTGCTTTTGCTTCCCTAGTTTTTCAGTTTATTGCAATCAACAAAGTGTGAAAAGAGCAAGGGACATGTGGGGATGACCATTTCTGACCTTTACCAACTTCAGAAAGGGGAACTGTCCTATCAACAGCATCAGTAACACAAAACCATGAGGTCAGACATGTCCCTATGTTCCCATACCTCTTTCTACTCCACTCAATACCAATCTCACTGCTTTACTTGGTCCAAAATCTGATGCAGTAACTCACAGACCTGTTAGGGAAATCAAATGAGTATAATCAAAATTAGTAACAAGAATGTAGTCGAAACAGCTTCTGAAATGTGCACACAGGAACCTCAACCTTGAGTCCCATGGCTTTCGGCCAATGTTTCCAAGTTCTCAGTCCTTCCAATATTGATTTCCCACCCCCACTTGTCCAACAAAGTTCTCAGTCCTTCCAGTATTGACTCTTCCCCCAAGGTCCCATATATGTAGATGTAGCTGGAGCAAGAAGGGTGTACTACATTCTTTTGCCGCTTCTTCAATGACACCAGATCTAATTCTGGGACTAGAGCTATTAAGTTCATTGGCGAGATTAGCCAGTCCCCTTGTGGATTGTTGAGGCTGGCCTTTGTGAAGTGGTAAGACAACCAAACACCTTTTGTATAGGCCAACATGCCCCTTTCACATAATCCTGCCCATCTACATGGTCAGGTCAGATTCAGAAGACTAGGAAAAATCTTACTGAGTGATAACCTCCACACAGACGAAAAAAAAAATGCTTAATGGAATGAATAGTTTCTAGAACTGATATTTTAAAGAATTTGGGATCAACCCTTTTTTTTCCTGAACAAGAAAATTCTAAATCGTTCTAGTCTATTGTTGCTATGTGCTGTCAAGTTGTTTGTAGCTCATAGCAACTCTGTGCACAATAGCTCTGAACTGTGTTCTATCCTGAGTCAATCTCACTGTCTCTGACACACCTACCCTCATTACCCCAATTATTGTGTCAGTCTGTCTCAGCTGGTGTCTTCCTCTCCTTTGCTGTCCTTTGACCCTTCTAAGCATATTCTTCTCCAGAGGTTGGCCCCTCCTGGCTTTATAACCAAAGTATGTGAGATGGGGTCTCAAAATCTTTACCTCCAAGGAGAAATATGGTTTCATCCTCTCTAGGAAGACCTGTTAGTTTTCTTGGCAGTCCACGATTCTCCAGCAGCACAACTCAAGGGCATTGATTCTTCTTCTGTCATTCTTAAGTCATTGTCCAGCTCTCTGATTCATAGCAAGTAATTGTGAAGACGGTGGCGTGGATCAGGCACACCTTAATCTCTAAACTGACATGCTTGCTCTTCAGTACTCTGGAGAGGTTCCTGACAGCAGATTTCCCTAATGGAATTAGTGTCTTGATTTCCTCACTGTTAGTGCCAAGAGTGTTGATTGTGGAACCAAGCAAGCTGAAGTTGCTAAAGTGCCAAGAGTGTTGATTGTGGAACCGAGCAAGCTGAAGTTGCTAACTATTTCAATCTCTTTCTTTCATGGTGCTGCCAGTTGGCCCACTGGTGAGAATCTTTGTCTTCTTGATGTTGTGTTGAGTTTCAACCCATATTGCAAATTATAGTCCCTACCCTCTTTAGCAGATGCTTCAGGCTTTCCTCATTTTCAGAAGTAGGGTTGTGCCATTTGTGTAATTCAGGTTGATGATGAGTCTTCCTCCAATCCTGATGCCACAATCTTCCTCATAAAGTTCAGCCTCTTTTTTTTTTTATGGAATGCTTCACGAATTTGCGTGTCATCCTTGTGCAGGGGCCATGCTAATCTTCTCTGTATCGTTCCAATTTTAGTATATGTGCTGCCGAAGCGAGCACATAAAGTTCAGCCTCTTGAATGATCTGTTACACATATGGATTGAAAAGATATGGAGACAGGACAGATCACTGACTCCTTTTCTGATTTTGAACTATGCAGTGTTTCCTTGCTCTGTTCTGACAACTGCCTCCTAGTCCAAGTGTAGGTTTTGCATGAACACGATTAAGTAATCTGGGATTTCCATTTTCTTCAAGGTTAGCCACAATTTTATTTTATTAATTTTAATGAACATTTACGGAGATTTTTAGATTTCCATTCATTCTTCCCCCTCCAGGACACTCTTCTTTTTGAAAAGTAAAAGAAAAAATTCCTTCATTGGTATACAATTCTCCCCACCTTCTGAGTATACTCCACTATGCAAGCTTCATTCTGGATTCTTGTCATAACCATAATACCCAATCATATATCGCATTTAAACTGTTCTCTTCCTCATCTGTTTCAGTTCAGTATACATAATTTATCCAATTTATTCTATCTCACCCCAACCCTGATGTCAGTCCCATTCTACAACAGTGGCACTACGCAGTATTTGTCCTTTTGTGACTGAGATATTTCACTCAGCATAATGTCCTCTAGAGTCACCCATTGTGAATAATATTGTATGAGTTCCTTGTTTTTCAGTGAGCATAGTATTCCATTGCATTAGCCACAATTTGTTGTGATCCACACAGTCAAATGCCTTTGTATAGTCAATGAAATGAGACATTCCTCTTGTATTCTGTGCTTTCAGTCAAGATCCATCTGACCTCATTGGCAATAATGTCCCTAGTGCCATCACCTCTTCTTAACCCAATTTGTGTTTCTGATAGTTCTCTGACAATGTACTGTTCCAGTTGCTTTTGGATAATCTTCAGCGGGATTGTGCTTGTGTATGATATTATTTGACAATTTTCATACTCTTTTATCACCTTTTTTTGGAATGGGAATAAATATGGATCTCTTCTGTCAACTGGCTAGGTAGTTGTCCTCCACATTTCTTGGCACTGTCTGGTAAGCCCTTCCAGGGCTGCCATCTGTTTGTTGAAATTTGGTATTCCATCAATTTCTTGAGGCTTTCCCCCCGCCCCAGTTCCTTCAGAATAGCTTGAACTACCTTCTTCATCAACATTGCATCTTGAACATGAGTTGTTTTATAAAATACTTCTGTGTCAGCTAGTACAGTGGCTGGTACAATGACTCTTTACTCCTTCCATCTTCTTTGGATGCTTCTTGGATTATTCATTGTTCTACAGATAATATTGGAACTCAATGCTTGAATCTGTTCTTTAGTTCCTTCAGTGTGAGAAATGCTGAGCGAATATGACCCTTTTGATTTTCTGACTCTAGCTCTTTCCACATTTCATTATAATACTTTGGTTTGGTTTGGTTGGTTTGTTGGTTGTTTTTTTCCCCCCTTTTTTTAATTCGGAGTCTCTTCCAACATCCATTTTGTTCTTTTGCTTTTTGGATAATAATTTTTATATCCTCCCACAGCTCATCTGGCCTTTGCTTATTTGTATTCAAGACCTTGAATCTGTTCCTGAGATGGTTTTTAAATTCAGATAGGATAGACTGAAGGCCAAATTTTTGCTCTTGTGGATTTAATTTCATTTTCTTTAGCTTCAGTTTGAACTAGTATATGAGTAATTTATGGTCTGTTCCACAGTCAGCATGTGACCTAGTTTTCAAGCTGGTATTGCGTTTCTCCAGTGATTCTTTCCACAGATGTAATCATTCTGACTCCTATGTAAACCATTAGGTGAGATCCATGTATACAGTCTGAGTTGGTTGTGTGGGTTTTTAAAAAATTTTATTTTATTAATTGTAATGAACATTTACAGAGATTTTGGATTTCCATTCATTCATTATTGCATTTTTCTCCCTGCCCACTCCTCCCCCTCCAGTACACTCTTCTTTTTGAAAAGTAAAAGAAAAATTTCTTCATTGGTATACAATCCTCCCCACCACCTGAGTATACTCCACTATGCAAGCTTCATTCTGGATTCTTGTCATAACCATAATACCCAATCATATATCGCATTTAAACTGTTCTCTTCCTCATCTGTTTCAGTGCAGTATATATAATTTATCCAATTTATTCTATCTCACCCCAACCCTGATGTCAGTCCCATTCTCCAACAGTGGCACTACGCAGTATTTGTCTTTTTGTGACTCAGATATTTCACTCAGCATAATGTCCTCCAGGGTCACTCATTTTGAATAATATTGCATGAGTTCTTTGTTTTTCAGTGCACCATAGCATTCCATTGTGTGAATATACCAGAGCTTTTCTATCCATTCGTTTGTTGATGGGCACTTAGGTTGTTTCCAACTCTTTGCTATTGTGAACAAAGCCGCAGTAAACATGGGTGTTTTCCAACTTCTGATCCTCCTTCTCCATTCCCAACTTTTGCATTCCAGTCTCCAATTATTATTTGTGCATCCTGGTTAAGTGTTTGATTTCTGACTGCAAAGGTTGGTAGAAATCATCTATTTCTCTCTTGGCTCTGGTTGTTGCTGAACATATTTGAATGATGGTAGTATTGACAGGACTTTCTTATGTACATATGAATATTATCCTATCACTCACAACATTATATTTCAAGATGGATCTGGAAAGACCTTTTTTTTCCCTCACCTGGAAAGACCCCATTTTTCCTCACCTTTTCGTCTCCAGCATGAATTATTGTCTGATTCAGAATGTCCCATGCTGATCCATCTCATTTTGCCAGTGCCTGGTATGCCAATGTTTATGCTTCCATTTATTTTTCTTTTTTTCCGTTTATCTTTTAACATTATCCAACTTATCTACATTCATGCTTCTCACATTCCACTTTCTAGTAATTAGTGCTTGCAACTGTCACTCCTCCCTTGTTTTTGCCAGCCAAAGATCTCATCATAAGGTGCCATATCTGCTGTTCTAATTTAAGTGTGCCCTATTGTGCATAGGGTTTTAGAAGGCCTGTTGTTTTATATGTGAATGGCCAATTCTTCTCCCTAGCCTGCCTTAATTTATACGTTCAACTTAGAACAATATCTGGCAGACAAGCATTTTACCCAGAACTGTTGGTTTTCCACCTCTCCACCCCCACTTTGGCACTTTGGTGATTTAGTTCTGCCCCTACCCTGCTCTGCTAGCATCCACTTCCTTCAGCATCCACTTCAGCCCCTGCTGCTGCCCTTCCCTCCCTCTTTGACTCTCTTCCTGCATCTACTCAATTGTTGTTGTTATGTGCCATCGAGTTGCCTGCGACTCATAGCGACCCTGTATACAGTAGCCCTAAACCCTGCTCTGTCATGTGCCAGCCTAATGGGAAGGTAGCGAAAAGCTGTGGATTTCAGCAGATGGAGACTTCTTACCTGTGTTCCTTGTTGGTACATCTGTGGATGCAGGATGTGAAGTGTGGCAGAGTTAGGGAGTAGGAGAAGACACCACATGCTTGTGCCTAGAGGCACAGAGCCAGCCCTCAGGCTGTATAGCCACGTGTGCAAGGTCTGCTGTCTTCATTGCCATCACATTGAGCAAAAAGT
This sequence comes from Elephantulus edwardii, assembly GCF_000299155.1. Taxonomy (NCBI): domain Eukaryota; kingdom Metazoa; phylum Chordata; class Mammalia; order Macroscelidea; family Macroscelididae; genus Elephantulus; species Elephantulus edwardii. The sequence goes on from NW_006400314.1 coordinate 203,886, forward strand.
AGTAAACTTCTGGCATTGCTGCTTCTGCTATGAATATATCATAGAGTCCTAGCCTACCTAACTGGGCCCTAGCAACAAGGTACTGTCAAGATGACTCCTTTTCTGGCGTTCATAGGGTTTCAGTGGCTCCTTTTGGAGGTATATCACCAGTCCTTTCTTCCAAGTCACCTCTGGGCACCTGCAAACTGTTACCCTTTTGGTTACACAAGTTTGTTAAGTGTTTGTACCACCCTAGGACTCTGGAAGGACACTGGGGTGTGCATAACTGAGACCAGTCTTTCAAAATGTCTGTGTCACTTTCTCCTGCAGAGGTAGGTCTGGTACATTTCCACGAACCAGGTGTCTCCAACTATTCGACCTTGCTGCTCAGTGAACACAGAGACACTCTCTACGTGGGCGCCCGCGAGGCCGTCTTTGCTGTGAATGCCCACAATATTGCCGAAAAACAGCATGAGGTAGGTACCTGGGATACAACCCCTCACCAGGTACACTGCACCTTTGCAGTGGGGCCTGGACCCCAGGCCCTGCTCCTCACTGGAGCTCAGCCTTCTAGTGGACTGTGGTCTGTCTAGCAGCACAGCCTCTCTGACGCATATTCTGCCATCCGGTCCTGTAAGTGTGAAGGCCCTCTGAACTATCCTGTGTGTGAAGGCCCTCTCAACTCCTAACCCTCTGCCAGTTCCTCTATGCAGTGTTGTCTGGCTTTTATTTGTCTGCAAAGACACCTCTAACCTCTGCTGTGCCAGAAGCCCATAGACCAGCTGCCACCCTATCTATCTGACAACCTGTCTGTTATCTCTTACTCAGTTTATCATCTCATTATCAATTTACTTATTTATCTGTGTATCAGTTATCTGCAAGTCATCTCTAACATCTTAAGTTTATTATTTTATTTTTTAATGGACTAGCTTTTAGGACAGTCTTAGGTTTGTTGTTGTTGTTGTTGTTATGTGCCATCGAGTCGCTTGTGACTCATAGCAACCCTATGTACAAGAGCCCTAAACTGTGCTCTGTCCTGCGCCAATCGCACTATCTCTGACACTCCCATCCCGATTATCCCAGTCACTGAATCAATCCACCTCATAGAGGGCCTTCCCCTCCTGCGCTGTCCCTC
>NW_006400314.1:205464-208656 GCF_000299155.1 Elephantulus edwardii
TTTGTCTTCTTGACATTGAGCCTCAATCCATATTGGAGGCTGCAGTCCTTGACCCTCTGCAGCAGGTGCTTCAGATCCTCTTCAGTTTCAGCAAATAGGGTTGTGTCATCTGCATAACGCAGATTGTTGATAAATCATCCCCCAATCTTGACCCCACATTTCTCCTCATAGAGCCCAACCTCCCAGATAATCTGTTTTGCGTATAGGTTGAAAAGGTGTGGAGATAGGATGATGCATCCCTGGCATACGCCCTTCCCAATTTTGAACCATGCCATGTTCCCTTGCTCTGTTCTGACGACTGCCTCCTGGTCCAAGTATAGGTTTCACATTAGAATGATCAAGTGTTCTGGGTTTCCCATTCTTAGACTTTTAGAACAATAACCCAGAGCACAGAGTTTCCATATTCTGTCCTATACCCTCAAGCTGAACCATACGTAGTTTCTCCTATTTCTATCATTTGAAAATGTCCTCTGGTGTATTTGTTTTAATTGATGAACCAATGTTAATACATTATTGTTAACTAAAATTCACAGTCTCCATTAGTGTTCTACAGCCCTGTGGTAGTGGTTGTTAGGTGCCATCAAGTTGAGTATGACTCATAATGACCCTGTGGTCAGCCAACCTGAAACCTGCCCTATTCTATGCCATCCTCACCATCTCTGAAACACTCATGCCCATTGCTGACATCATCATGTCAAGCCATCTCATTGAGGGTCTTCCTCTCCTTCATTGACCCCCCCCTATCTATCCAAGCATGATGTCACTCTCCAGTGAATAGCTTCAACTAGTACATGTCATAAGTATGAAATGCACCATCTCCAAGACGTATCTGTTTGTTCTCTTGGCAGTCCATAGGATTATTCTTTTCTAGCACTACAACTCAAAGGCATCAATTATTCTTCTGTCATCCTTATTCATGTCCATCTCTCTGATGTGTAGCAGGTGATTGAGAAGATCATGGCCTGAATTAGGCACACCTACCTTAGTCTTCAGACTAACACCACTGCACTTCAGCTTCAATTTTGGAGAGGTCTCTGACAGTGGACTTGCCCAGTACAGTATGTCTCCTGATTTCCTGACAGCTGGTAATAAGAGTCTTGATTGTTGATCCAAGGAAGATGAAATTGTTGACAGCTTCAGTCCTTTCTCCATCTGTCAGCTCCTGTGATAAGGACCTTTGTAGGTTTTGAGAAATGCATAATGCCATGCACCCACCACTGCAGTGTCATTCAGAATATATTAACTGGCCTGAAAAAAAAAAGTGTAGTATAAAAACACTCAAAAAATTTTCTTGGCCCAGACAACTTCACCAGGTGAATCCTACCAAATATTCAGGTAAGTGCTGACATCTGTTCTAAAGGCACACATTGGACATGGGTTTTCCAATGGAAAATATGGTTGCAGAAATGAGCGGAGAAAGGTAGAACTTTGTCCCTGGACAGTTTTATTAGTGCATCTTCTAAATACCTAAGTGGATCTCCTAAATAGGGATTTACTGGTGGACAGATTGTCATGGTGTGTTCTCTGGTATATTTTGGAGACAGTGGAAGTTAGAAACTGAGATCTTGAATTTCTGAATTCTTACCAATGAGAGGAGGAACTGTAACAGAGAGAAAGGAGACAATAAGAAAAAGCTGAAGGTTGAAGGTTGTACTTCCCTAAAAAATTTATTACAGAATGTAGTACAGGCATCTACCACTCACTTAGAAGGAACAAATGAACAGTCTCTTCTTGTGCAGTTTACAGTCTCAGAAATGCATGAGAAGTTACTTATGAGTAGGTTCCAACTTTATAGCAATGAAAAGGTTTTTTGAGTGCAGGCAAAACCACCAAATATTGGGAGAAACTTTTAAAAAAATCAGCCTTTTAAAAAAACCCAGATATCCCAACAACAACAGCAAAATCATAAAAACACAAAAGAGGACTGATGTCTTATCCAAATGAATATGAGAGGTCACTGTGCTTCTTAGGAAGACCAAATAAATTGGAAAGATATGATACAGCAACTTTAAACACAAAGACTTAAGGAAGAACAGAAAGAGAGTTAAAATAAGAGGGAAAAATGTGAGAACAAAATGAATGTCTAAAAAAATTAAAGGTCATTAATGAAAATGAGAACATTAGGAACTTGTTCTGTGACATCGAGTTGCTTGCAACTCATAGCAACCCTGTGTACAACAGCTTTGAACCTTGCTCTGTGTTGAACCAATCTTATTGTCTCTGACACATGTACCCCCATCACCCCAGTCACTGAGTCAATCCATTCCATCTCAGTTAGGAATTTCCCAACAGATTAAATTAAAATAGGATGTACCAGTCCTTGAAGAGAGACATTATGCTTGGAAAGGTGGAGGCACAGCACAAGAGAAGAAGACTCTGGATTATTTTCTATTCATTCTTTTCCCGTTCTTTCCTCAATTCCCCCATGTTTGCCCTACTTTGTAACAGGTTATAACAATATTTATCCTTTCAAGACTGAGATATTTCATTCTGTATAAGGTCCTTTAGGCTCCCCCATGTTGTGTGATGTTTTATGAGTTCATTTTTTCAGTGATGCATAGTATTCCATTGTGTGAATGTGCCATAGTTTTTCTATCCATTCATTGGTTGTTGGGCACTTGGGTTGCATCTTTTTCTTTGCTCTTGTGAAGAATGCAGCAATAAACATGCATGTGCATGTTCGAGTCGTGGCTCTGTTTTCTTCAGGATATATTCCCCGTGGTGGAAGTGCTGAGTCAAATGGTATTTCCATTTCTAACTTTTTGAGAAAGCATCAAACTGCTTTCTATAGTGGCTGTACTATTTTACACTCCCACCAACAGTGAATAATTATTTCCCACAACCTCACCAGCATTTGTTGTTTGCTGCCCTGTTGAACTTTGTTGTTGTTACTGGATGAGATGATATCTCATAGTTGTTTTTCACCTAAATTCTTGAAAAGAGGGAGAGGATCTTGAAAGCAGTGGAAGTCAATAAATTATTCTCTTCCACACATCTATAAGAAATACATTTTTCCCAAGAGTGCTGAGTCCATTCATTGGGTAAAGAAAAGTCTCGTCAGTGAATACTGTTGGGGGAAATTTATTTCCATACACATAAAAATGAAATAACATCGATATCTCAGAACATACATTAAATCAAATATAAAAATATATAAAGGACAAGGAACTCATGCAATATTATTCAAAATGG
>NW_006400314.1:208941-240466 GCF_000299155.1 Elephantulus edwardii
GGGGGGGAGGGGTTTGTGCGGGGAGAAGGGTGCAACAATGAATGAATGGAATCCCAAAATCTCTGTAGATGTTCATTGAAATGAAAAATAAACAAACTAAATTAATTAAAAAAAAGTACCTAAATATACAAACTAGATGTATAAAATTGTTAGAAGAAAGATTTAGGGTAACATTGTTTTGGCTTGCTTCTAAAAAGTAATTTTCTAATAACAAATATGTAAACAGCAACAGACAAAACTAATAAATAGTACCTTATAAAAAGTAAAACCATTGATCATCAAAAGAATTTAACAAAAAAGTGAAAGGTCAAGAATGCAGCTAACTGACTAGAAGAAAATCAGCTTATGTACACCCAGACTCTTCATGGATTTAGTTCCTTGGTGTAGAGCTTTAAGGGCATGATTGGAAGAGACATCCTGGCTTATTGACCTGGTTTAGTGCTTCTGTTCTACTGCCTGATCTCTTTAAGTAGTTTCTAGAGTTTTAAAGCTTGAAGCAGCCATCCAGGATATAATATTCGGTCTCTCTATTTGCCTGGACAACAGAGGATGGAGGACAATTGGAATTAGGAGCCTTCATGAACAGCTTACTCCTTTGCTGTGAGACCAGAACAACTAGATAGGCTTTGGCCATCATAAATCTTCATAATAGTTTAGCTTAATTGATTAAGAGTCAGTCTTGAGAATTATATTATTTGAAGAACTCTCTATATTATATTCAGCTTTGACAATCACAACTTGAAAAGTTAAATCGGATCCTTAGCTGTGATTTTATGCGAATGGGAGAGGAACAACTTAGAGAAGGAAAATGAAAACGGTTGCGCAATTTGAAGAAAGTTATCAGTGTTATTGAATGGTATATGTGGGAACTGTTGAATTAACATATGTTCTGTATATTTTCTCAAACATAGTGGCCACAAAGTACATAATTTTTTTTAAAGACATTTCTCTGAGGCCTCAGGTTGCTTCTAAACCTCAGCCTCTAATCCTCTGATCTCTACTTTGATATTTTTTATTTTGCTGTCCTGGGAGAAATGTTTATTTTCTAAACTGTGTTGTGTGGTTTCTTCAAGACTGGTTGTTTCTTATACCTGTAGCTCTTTTAGAAAGATAATAACACATTAACGTGGATTCTCTTTCGCCTTACCAGGTATATTGGAAGGTCTCAGAAGACAAAAAAGCAAAATGTGCTGAAAAGGGAAAATCTAAACAGGTAATTCCTTTTGTAATCTGAAGAAGAAGAAAGAATAAAAAGTCTTTCAAGTTGTTTCAGTTCTCTGACTGCAGCTATGTCTGAAATGTGAGCCATATATTTTGTGTAAGAAGTCTAGTGAGTTTGGGCAAGTCATTGTGACTCAGGCCTTAAAAGGAAGGCAGTGCCAGACATTTAACAGGCATTTCATAAGTGTGTTTTAAAGATTAACAGAATTTTATTTATTCAGTGATCTGAAGCTTTAATGACCAAAAGTTATTTCATTTGCCTACTGATGCATGATAAATGCTGGCCCTTTTGGAGATTTGGCACACCCGAGAACATTCCCCTTCTCTGGGAGAGAGCTGTCTCCTCAGCCTGGTGACCTTTCTGGAAGTACTCTGACCCCACTGACTTTGGGGCACAAAGAAAGCTTTCCTGAGTGGAGATAGTTCAGATTATTGCACATGTAAATTGAGGTAGTCTTCTGTGGGTTCCTGAAGGCTCGCTTTCTTTTCCCCGTTGACAGCTTTTCTGTTGACAGCACAGTGCAGGTGTTCGCTCTTCCACTTTTGTGGGCAGTGTTCTCAGGCAGGAGGAAGAATGAGGAGCTAATGTTCACCTCAGTAACTGTCTCAGGAAAGCACCAATCAGGACCGTTTACAATAAAGGAAACCTAAAGAAATATTCTAGCCACTTATAGCACATCTGCTAGCAAAATGTTTGGTGAGAATGAAAACCATTCTTTTCCATAATGGGTGTCTCCACTAAAAAGCTGAGGGAAACTTATTTTTGTAGTAGTCAAATCTTTGCTATTTAAATTAGTAACTAAAATGAAATGCCATCTGGCACCTGGACAGACAGTGGACATTGCAGAGCTACTGGGTAAGATAAACCCAGGATATATGATTGTCCAAGGCCTGACGCAGGAACTCAGTGACCCTCATGTGGTCAGGGTGGAGCTGATGCAGAACAACTCAGCATTCAAAGGTCACTGCATGAGAGGTGTTACTGGACAGAGAGGCCCTGGTGAGTGCAGTATCACAGGATGACCGCAGTGCAGAGCCTGTGCCATCTATGTTAGGAATGAAGTGCATCAGCAGTCTCAGTGCTGGTCAGATTAAGGGCAGATGGCTGTGTGGAGCTGGACAGTTGTTCATGTGTGTGTTTTCATTTCTTACAGACAGAATGCCTCAACTACATCCGAGTGCTGCAGCCACTTGATCCCCAAACTCTTTATGTGTGTGGGACTAATGCTTTCCAGCCAACCTGTGACCATCTGGTAAGGTTGAATATATCTTGTTTGGACAGTGCAGCTCTGTTAGTACCTAAAGCAGAGTGAGGCTTGAGGAAGGAAGATTTGTCTCCGCCTGAAAAACTAACATGGGCTTCACTCACTAGTGACCATCCATAAAGGCTGGAGATAGACAGCCTGGGCCCCCACCACATGCCCAACATCGGGGGCCTTGGATCCATGGGCCGTGGCTAGTCTGTCATTCCTCTCTTTTCATCTTCTTCCACCTGCCAGTCACCATGACCTAGGGCATGGGCAGGGCTCACATATGGCAGCCCTTGTAGTGTTTAGACCTTGCGCGGGGGGGGGGGGGGGGGGGAAGGGAGGAGGTGATAGTGCAGAAAATACAGTGCGACAGATGTCAGCACCCGTGTCTTACCTTCTTAGCATCTTCCCTCCTCGTCATATTTGTGCTATGTGAGGGAGACCCAGCTGTGGTGCAGGTCCCAATCTTTAAGAAAAGTTCTACACCTAGATTTGTAATTACCTTTTGGGAGTAGTTATGTTGGAGACTGGCGCAGGATAGGGCAAGCTTCAGAGATGTTGTACAAAAGGTTGCTATAAATGGCAGGTGACTGAAGGGCACATAACAACAAAAACAAATATATATGAGAGACTGATAGGAATGGATCTCTGGTGGCCTAGGGGTAAGAAACTGTGAGTCATTTACTTCAAGAGATTTTGGGGTCTGGCAAGTTAAAAACCTAGATCACTTTACCAGAGAAGACATTCAGATGGCCAATAAACTCATGAAGAAATGTTCAAAATCCCTAGCTCTAAGAGAGATGCAAATCAAAATAATTATGAGATACTATCTCACTCCAGTAAGAATAGCAAAATTAAACAGAACAGCAAGCAACAAATGTTGACGAGGTTGTGGAGGGACTGGAACCCTTATTCACTGCTGGTGGGAGTGTAAAATGGTGCAACCACTATGGAAGGCAGTATGGCACTTTCTCAAAAAGTTGGAAATAGAAATATCATTTGACCCAGCAATTCCATTACTGGAAATACACCTTAACTGCCACCCAAGCAGATATATACACACCCATGTTTACTACTGCTTTGTTTACAAAAGCAAAGAGTTGGAAACCACCCTGATGCCCATCAACAAACAAATGGATAAAGAAGCTCTGGAATATTATGCAGCACTGAAAAGCAAAGAACTTATGAAATATACAAAATGAGTGACCCATGGAGGACATTATGCTGAATGAAATACCTCAGTCACAAAAAGACAAATACTGTATAATGCCCCTGTAATAGAACAGGACTGATATGGGGGTTGGGGGGAAACTTAGAAAAGAGGGGATAAATAATGTATGCAGCATTGAAACAGATGAGGGAGAGAACTGTATAAAAGAAACATATGATTAGGTATTATTGGCATGACAAGAGTCCAGAATAAAAGTGGCATAGTAAAGTGGTCTGGGGTGGGGGACTGTATAACAAAGAACTTTCTTCCCCCCGAAGAAAAAAGTGACAGGGAGGAAAATATGTAACAATAAATGAATGGAAGTAAAACCATAAAAAAAGAATATGTTCAAACCTGTTAATACCAAATAAAATTCTAAATAAATAATGTTCAAAAAAAAAATCTAGGTCACAACATAGGGAGGATATGAGAAGACTGTTACTACATTATTACACTGTAGGAATTGTAGTCAATATCCTATCTCAGAATATGTATCAAATACTGAAGGGACCTAAATTTACATTTTAAGTATTCACTCAAATTATAATAAAAAGTTAAAAAATAAATTATAGGTCAGGCAATAGACCAGGGACTCATGCTGGCTTATGGGATTTCCAGGAGCAGGCAACAGATTGAAGACTTCTGCAAGCTTTTGTCCCAACATCCATAGATAAGGTGATGGGAAGAGCAGAGAAAGAATGACAAAATAGTCTAGAGACAGGTCACTGCTTAAAGGAAAGTCCCTTTTCTGCTAGTTGGTGCATTATATTATATTATAGATAGTCATTACATTATGAAAGAGCAATTAGCATGCCATTTGGCCCAACTCCTTGACATAACCTAGCCAAGCTGACCCACACACCCTTCCCTTCAGCCATCTGCGGTACTGCTCCCAGGTCTATTGTTGCAATCCTCTTGGCATGGCAAACCCACTGAGCCACACTGACAGGCATCCATCCACTCATGAGTGAATACACACATACCCTTGGTTGCCTTAGAAGCAGGGTGCCTCTTTAGGCCTTTCTTCGCCTACTGGTAAGCAGCTTCACACAATCCTGAAGGCCCAGTGTGTATCCACCGGCTGCTCCGTGGAAGAAGGATGGACAATCTCTCGTGTGATTAACTGCCTCTGGAGGGTCAGCTATGGGTCAGTTCCAACTCCATAGCACACAACAACAATGCTTATTTATCCTTACACTGAATAGATCAGAAATCTTCCTTCAGTTTGATGGTTCCTTAAGAGATTCTTAGTCTCTCCTTTCACCACTTCCTTTTCACTCCATTTGAACAAAAACTAGAAAGAAATTATACTGTAATACCACAGTGGGAGAAATTCTTAAACATAATTTATCATTCTGAAAATCTGATGTGTGTAATGACCACAAAGACAAAGAGAAGGAGTACTCTAAGTATATATGAGAAGTGAAAATGTAGCATATCTTCTAACATCCTACTGGCAACCTAAAACTCAAAAGTTCACTGCTGTTCAGTTAGAACTGACTCATCTTTGACCCTCTCGCAGGGTTATGGAGGCTGTAAAATGCATGGGAGCAGACTGTCTGCCCATCTTTCACCCTTGGAGCCTCTGGTGGATTTGAACTTCCAGAAAAGGTGCAAACTTTCAGTTAGCCCCTCAGCTCCCTACCCACTAGGCCACTAGAGATCCCCTCAGTGAACATCTGACACACAAAATATGCTGTTGCTTGTTTTGCTAGAACTCTTATTTTGAAAACATTTTTTAATTCTATTTTTCTTGGGTGCCATTAACTCAACAGTGACTCATAGTGACCCTCCAAACAACAACTCTGAACCTTGCCCAGTCCTACATCATGCTTATGATCTTTAACATGCTTGAGCTCATTGGGAAAGTCCCTGTGTCAGTCCATCTCTCTCAGGGTCTTCCTCTCTTTCACTGACCCTCCCTTTACCTTTCCCAGCAGGATGTTCTTTTCCCAATACTGATCCTTCCTGACAACATGCCCAGAGTATGTGGGACCAGATTTCACCATCCTTGTCTGTAAGGAGTCCCCTGATTGCACATCCTTCAAGACAGACTTGTTTGTTCTTCGGCTAGTCCAGTTGGTGGCAGAGTTCTTCCACTCTTCTACCTCCTTTCCTCCCCCTCCAAACCCAGCTGTATCAGGCCACGTCCACATCCTGTTTCTGGGGCAGACTTTCCCAGTGCATTTCTTTAGACCCTATGGACAGTGCCACTTGTGGTCTGAGTCAATCCCCAGATTAACAAAGGCACCTCCTCTGACTGAACCATCCCCTGGGCTGGCACAGACACCATATTTAACCTGGCAACTACTCTCAGCTTCTCTTGACGCCAGCAGATCCTCTGCCCTAGGCTGCGTGTCTTCACCTCTGGCAAACCTTTCTGAGTCAGAGGCAAACGACATGACAAAGTATGGGTTTACTAAGATCCCGGTTAAGTAATTGGACATACACCCTGGTATCTGGGATGAGGTGTGTAAGCCTGTGAATATCTGCTCCCACAGAGGCTGGCTGTACATGGTGTTGTTACATGGCATGTTTAACACATTGCTGCACACATTTAAATTGACAACCGTGCTTAGAAACACATTTTGCTGTCATTTGTGGCAACGTGTTAAAATGCCTGGGGACAGAGTTTGCTTCTTTTTGCTTTAGAAAATATGTGTGGTTGTTGTTGTGTATTACAAAGTCAGAACCAACCCATACCTGTTCCTCCTTCGGGTTTTCAGAGGCAGTTAATCTCATGGAAGGAGATTGCGCATTCTTCTCCCGTGGACCTGCTGTTGAATTTGAACCACGTGGCTTCAGGATTGCAAAGCAGATTAAGTGATATTTGAGTATCAGAGGGTTTCTAAGCTAAGCTTTAACCAGATGTTCCAAGTCTGGCAATTTAAACTTAAATTCCATAGATCCACCAGACATTAGAGTAAAGGGACAGTATAGTTCATTTCTGTTTAAGCTTGTCATTTGCCTTTTTAATAAAGATCTCCAAGCTTAAAAAACATGCACGACTCATATGTTATATTGGTTATCTAGTGTTGCTATAGCAGAGATGCTCCAAGAGGATGACTTTATAGTTTAGGAGGCTGCAAGTCCAAATTCAAGGGCCAGCTTTGAGGGCCAGCTTTCTGTTCATGCTGGTAATAGAGTAAGGTCCCACGGCTTTTAAGATCCAGAAGTCCAGCATCCTTTTGGGCTCTCCATATGACAGCCCTCCTCTGTTGGGTGTTCCAACAGAGGACCTAGATCAAAAACCGTGCCTCACTCTTGGTACTTCTGTCTTGGAGGCATTGAGGCCCTCACTCTTTGCTTGCTTCTCTCCTAAGACAAAAAGTATGCGAGAAAGAGGAGTGCTCTTCTCCTGTGCAGTTTATAGCTACTGAAAACCTGCTGGAGTATAATCTATGAGGCAGTGCTAACTCCACAGCAATGATTTTTTAGTTTGAAGACAAAAGGTTTTGCAGGTCACAAGCAGGGAAATGCCATTACTGTGAATCAAGGATGTGATGGAATTGAGTGTTCATCCCACCCTTCATCCTCTTAGAGCTGCTTGGTGTATCAGAGCATTACATAGCTTCCTTGCTAACCATACATGAATTTTGAGGTGACATTCAGTCAATGGCATATTAATGACCTTGATTGCACAAATGGGAACATGTATCCATGTTAGCTAAAATCTGTGTGTGTGTAAGAGAGAGAGAGAGATGGTAAGCCTGTCAGCAGTCTCTCTTCCCATATCTCTTAGCCATTTCTTTGTCCATGTTTATAAGTTCCATGCTGGTCAGGAGCCAAGTCTCCCATCAGCTTCCTCCCTGAGGAAGGCCCATCTTCCAAGCTCTCCCGCTCTGAGATAGAAAGTGTCATTCCCAGGAGTCCAGAATGAAGGATGCATGGTGGAGTGGACCTAGGGGGAGGGATTGTAAAACAATGGGGAAACTTTTGTAAAACAATGGGGAAACTTTTACTTTTCAAAGAGAAGAATGTACTGGGCAGGGGAGGGGTGGACAGGGAGAAAAGTGCAACAATGCATGAATGGAAATCCAAAGTCTCTGTAAATGTTCATTAAAATTAATTTAAAAAATTCTTTAAAAAGTGTCATTCTACCTTTGTCACCCTCCTTGTGCGCTTGGCCTCTATGGGATTACACACTTCTGCCCATGCTGCCCTCGTGGACCTTTCTTTTGCCACTTCCTTCTCTGACTGCTTATGTCCTGAGGTCCTTTTCTGACTTGTGTGTGTAAGGGATGCATATCTGTCATTTTGCAATCATTTCTTCCCATTTGTCACTTGTGGTTGAATTCTCTCTAATTTTATTCTGGCACTCAAAGCTTATATTGGGTTTTGTATTTGTTTTAATGTCATTGGGTTTTTTCCTTGCACTGTTTTGGGTTTTCTTACCAAGTTTAGAAATATTATCCTGAGGTTCAAACAGTGGCTGTACTTTCCTTCAGTGCAATGATTCCCTTCTTAATATTTAGATCATTGGTGCATCTAGGTATGTTTTAATAGGTGAAGTAAAGTAGGAATTCAGCCTTTTTCTTTTCTTTTTTTAAAGGAAGCTAAAGAAGCTTTATTAAGGAGTCTCCCGGGCGGGATTCCTTAGTCTGCAGAGAGAGAAACAGGCAGAGGGACAGACCAGGGAAATACCAGATAGCACGCCCTAAAGTGGATTAGGGCAGGTTTTATAGTATGGGTCTTTAGGGAGGGACATTCCATTGTGGTTTAGCCAGGTCTAGGGAGGGAAGGGAAGGGCACTCCTTGGTACATCCACCCAGAGCTGAGTAGCGCTCAGTGCAGCTCTGGACATGGGACTCGCCTGACTCGCCAGATGCTTGTTCTGCCCCTTGGTCTTCCAAGAGTATTAAGTCTGTAAAACAAAATGGCACAAATGGTCATTTTTTCCCTTTTTAAAATTATTATTAATTTTAATGAAAGTTTAAAGAGACATTGAGATTTCCATTCATTTATTGTTGCACTTTTCTCCCTGTCCACCCCTTCCCCCAGTTACTCCCCACCAGTTCACTCTTCTTTTTGAAAAGTAAAAGAAAAATTATTTTATTGTTCTACAATCCCTCCCCTCATGTCTACTCCACTATGCAGCCTTCATTCTGGACTCCTGTCATGACAGAAATATCTAACCATATATCCCTTTTAAATAGTTCTCTTCCTCATCTGTTTCAATGCAGTATACATAATTTATCCCATCTTTTCTCAGTCTCCCCCCAGCCCCTATACCAGTCCTATTTTACAACAGTGGCACTATGCAGTATTTGTCACAAAGGCTCATTATTACTGCATGACTCCAGAAATGTGATAGATACACTGTCTTTTGTTCCATGGTTACAATAGAGCTTAGCACCCTTTACGTTCCTGGGAAAGAATGAAGATGGCAAAGGAAGATGTCCCTTTGACCCAGCACAAAGCTACACTTCTATCATGGTTGGTGAGTACTGCCTTTAGGGCTTTCTTTACAGAAGCTGAGTCACACTAAGTAGAGAGAACAGTGCATTTCCCTTTGCTTATCAGCACCCTCTTCCTGTGCTTTGTTTTTTTATTAGTCATCCTAACTCTACATGTTGCCATTAGGTTGGCCTCCACTCTGGGTGCCCCCCCCTCGAGTGCCCCACCCCACCCCATGTGTCAGGGCAGGGCTGTGCTCCTTGGGGTTCATGGTGTCTGAATTTTGGAAGCAAAAATTGAGCCCACTCAAAACTCTCCAAACTCTCAGTTAGCAATAGAGTACTTTAACCATTTATGCCACCCAGAGACTCACTCTGGCTCTGCAAGTATCCTAATTCAGTGAGTGTTTATATTCATTTTTTAAGAAGTGTAATTACCCCCCCCCCATACACCATTGTGGCTTAAATTTTAATTTGTAGAGATACTGTTTTATGACCATTGTACAGATCCTGCTTTTCAGGGTGGTTTGTAGGTGAGCTGCATCCTGTTGGGAAGGGCTCAGGGATCCCAGGAGAGTGATAACCATTGCCCCATTTCTTCCCACTGTTGTATTTATGATCCTTTTACTCGATGTTAGAACTTCTTGCTTATGTTTAATGACCTCTACTTAGAACACAAAATACAGCCAAACCATGTTCACATCAGAGGTAACAGACATAGGAGGAGATGAATGTGTGCTCCACAAGTCAGGGACATGGTCTCTTGTCTCCTCATGAGAGTTTATACAAGGTTACATATAAAATGTTGATCATTTTGCCTGTTTTGGCACCACAGCTTGAGATGTTGTCACTTTTCCTCTTTCTTCCCTGGTCACTGTAGATGGAGAACTTTACTCTGGGACATCATACAACTTTCTGGGAAGCGAACCTATCATCTCCCGCCATTCTTCCCAGAGTCCCTTGAGAACAGAGTATGCAATACCTTGGCTTAACGGTAAGGACCCGAAGCTACTCATGGAAGGTGCATGTCTGTGTGCGGTTACATCCTTTCCAATGGAAATACATTGGCTTGTGTCCTCTTTTCTGACTCTGACTCTGAAAATTTCATCTACAGCTTAGAGTATCGATGCCTTGGCACCAGTAGAGTGAGCTGCTGGCATGCAGCAGTGACTAACCAGGTCCAAATCAACTGGATCCGTGCTGCTGAGCCTGTGCATAACTAATATCCTCACCATCAGGGCTACTAGTCAGCCTTGAATTGATCCAGGCTGCTGAGCCCTTGCATAATTAATGTCCTCACCATCAGGACTACTAATCAGCCTCCAGTAGACCCAGGCTTCTGATCCTTTGCATAACTATTGTCCTCACTATCAAGGCTACTAATCAGCCTTGAGTAAATCCACCCTGCTGAGCCCATTCATAACTAATGACCTCACCTTCAGGGCTACTAGTCAGGCTCAAGTAGATCACCCTGCTGAGCCCATGTATAACTAACATCCCTCTACTAGTCAGCCTTGAGTGGATCCACACTGCTGAATCCCTGCATAACTAATGTCCTTATAAATCATCAGCCCTGAGTGGGTTCAGCCTGCTGAGTCCATGCATAACTTCTGTCCTCACCATCAGAGCTACTTAATTCATGAGCCTGAATGAGCAGGACAGGAATGACTGCTGAAGGAAGCTGACAGTCTTCTACAGAACATGCAATCCTGTCTGCTTGATTGTTAAAATCCTCCTCTGCAAATACATTTTATAAGAAACATAAACGCAGGTTATACACATGGATTTCACCGGAACCGTTGGAGAAGCTCAGTATCAGCTGTGAAAACTAGGCCAGGAGCTGATTATGGAACAGATCACCAACTACTCATATGCAAGTTCAAGCTGAAGCTGAGGAAAATTAAACTGAATCCACGGGAACCAAAATATGACTTTGAGTTCATCCCATCTGAATTTCAGAACCATCTCAGGAACAGGTTTGAGGCCTTGAACACCAGTGAGCAAAGACCTAATGAGTTGTGGGAGGATGTCAAATGTATCATCCAGGAAGAGTGCAGACGGTCATTACAAAGACAGAAGAGGGGGGGAAAAAAGACCAAAATGGATGTCAGAAGAAACTCTGAAGATTGCACTGCAGCACCAAGAAGCCAAAACACAAGGAAGAATTCAAGATACTAAAGAGCTGAATAGAAGATTCCAAAAGGCAGCACTGGATGACAAAGCAAATATTACAATGAAACATGCAAGGAACTGGAGTCGGAAAATCAAAAGAACCGAACTCACTTAGCATTTCTTAAGCTCAAGGAACTGAAGAACCAATTCAAACCTTGAGTTGCTGTAATCAAGGATGCTTTTGGCAGAATATTAAAATGATCCAGGAAGTATTAAAAGAAGATGGAAAGAATATACTGAGTCACTGTATTGAAAGGAACTGGCAGACATAGAAGAATTTAATGAAATAACATATGAGCAAGAGCCTGTGGTGATGAAGGAAGTACAAGCTGCTTTGAAAGAAGTAGCAAAAAAATAAGGCCATAGGAATAGATGATAAACCAATTGAGTATTTCAGCTAACTGATGCTACCCTGGGTGTGCTCACCAAGATGTGCCAAGAAATCTGGAGAACAACCACTTGGCCAACTGACTGGAAAATATCTATATTTATTCCCATCCCAAAGAAAGGTGACCCAACAGAGTGTGGAAACTATAGAACAATATCATTGATTTCACATGCAAGCAAGATTCTACTGAAGAGTATCCAAAAACGACTGGAACAGCACATCAGCAGAGAACTGCCAGAAGTCCAGGCTGGGTTTAGAAGGGGTCGTGGTACTAGGGATATTGTAGCTAATGTTAGATGGATCTTAGCTGAAAGCAGGGAATACCAGAAGAATGTATATCTGTGTTTCATTGATTGTGAAAAGGCTTTTGACTGTGTGGACCATAACAAACTGTGGCTGAATCTGAGAAGAATGGGAATCCCAGAACACTTGATTGTGCTAATGCGAAACCTACACTTGGACCAAGAGGCAGTTGTCAGAACAGAGCAGGGAAACACTGCATGGTTCAAAATTGGGAAAGGAGTACACCAGGGATGTGTCCTGTCTCCATAACTTTTCAGCCTGAATGCAGAACAGATTATCTGGGAGGCTGGGCTCTATGAGAAGTGTGGCATCAGGATTGGTAGAAGAGATCTATCAACAATCTGCATTATGCGGATGATACAACCCTGCTTACTGAAACTGAGGAGGACCTGAAGCACTTGCTGCAGAGGGTCAAGGACTGCCACCTTCAATATGAATTGAGGCTCAATGTCAAGAAGACAAAGATTCTCACCACTGGACCAATTGGCAGCATCAGGATAGATGGTGAAGAGATTGAGATTGTTAACAACTTTAGTCTGCTTGGCTCCATGGTCAACACTCTTGGTACCAGTAGCCAGGAAATTAAAAGATGTATTACAATGGGAAAGTCTGCTGTTACGGACCTCTCCAAAGTACTGAAGAGCAATGGTGTCACTCTGAGGACTAAGGTGCGTCTGATACAGACTATATGGTCTCTGTAATCACTTGTTATGCATTAGAGAGTTGGACAATGACCAGGAAGGATAGGAAGAGAATTGATGCCTTTGAGGTGTGGTGCTGGAGAAGAGTGTTGAATGTACCATGGACTGCCGAGAAAACAGACAGATTCATTCTGGAGAGGGTTAAGCCAGGCTGTTCCTTGAAGGCAAGGATTCTGGGGCTTCGTCTGACATACTTTGGACATGTTGTAAGGAGGCACCAGTCCTTGGAGAGGGACATCATGCTTGGGAGAGTGGAGGGACAGTGCAAGAGGAGAAGACCCTCTATGAGGTGGATTGATTCAAGTGACTGGGGTAATTGGGATGGGTGTGTCAGAGGCAGTGCGATTGACCCAGGATAGAGCAGGGTTTAGGGCTGTTGTACATAGGGTAGCTATGAGTCGCAAGTGACTCGATAGCACATAACAATAATAACAACCTCTGCCTAGGTCATGCTTTGAGCTTTCTTATGAGATGTGCATAGCTGCACTTCTTTGACCCAGGCAAAGAGGTCTATCCTCGAATCCCTCTCCATACCCCCTTTGTCACCAATTTTTCAGTTACGTTCCTTTCAAGTCCTTGCCCATCCAACAGAACCGTTGGCCTGAGCCAAGGAGTCGGCATGTCTTTACACATCTATCAGGCTGTTTCTTCTTGTGGTATTAATTATTTCTTAAGTAAATAAGTAACCCTGCTCAAAGGCTTTCCCCATTGTCCTTCAAGGATGTTCACAAAGGGGCTGCAGTGCTGCACTAGTCAACACTAGGGTTATACCTGCACATCATGAGAGCCATTTATGAACCGAGACCCACTTTTCTCTTCTTTCTGATATGGTGACTGTAACAGTGGGCTCAAGCGTGTGTCGAATTGTGGGGCTGGCATAGGATAGGGCCCTGTTGTTCATAGAATTGCTGTGAGTCACAGAGCTCTGTTGACCTAGTGGGTAGAAAGTGATGCTACCAAACCTGGTGGGTGATTTTAATCTGCAGCCCTCAAGCCTGGTTTTAATTGTTTTTGGTCAAATATTCTTCTAAGTGGTATAGCACTAGTCCATTTGCTATACAGAGGTAATTCGTGGTTGCTGTGATGCTAAACACTGTGACACTGATGTGCCAAATGCTATAATGGTTGCCCATAGTGGACAGTGTTTGGTGGAGCTCACAGATTAAAACAGGCTTGCCATAAGGGGTGGCATCCACTTCCAAAATAGCTTGCCTCTGGAAACTCTATGAACTTAGAAAACAAGGAAAGTTATACAAGTGTTCAGGTCTTTTGTTCATAGGGTCACTATGAGTCGTCTGCAACTAGATGGCACTTAACAACTTCCACTTACTGTGAATAGCTCCCTGTGAGGCTACTGGGTGCAGAATGGGGGTTTTCAGGGAAACTGCACCCTGGAAATGCACCTGTCACCATCACTATGTGCAGACTGGGAGTTTTCAGGGGACCTGCACCCTGGAGATGTACCTGTCACCATTAGGGCTGTTTGAGGGACTTGAGGTCCAAGGACTTGAGGGGTTTTCTACTAACAGCACACTGTTCTAAGGGAATACCCTTGAAAATGGATTTGTGAGGCATTATCATCAGTGAGACTCAGTCAGGCTTGCTTAGACAATCAGATGAGGTACATAATTTCCGAGGTGATTCTAAAGTGCAAAGTGGCAGACCTCTCTATAGTCTTGAAATGCCCCTTTGGATCAGATCTCAGTTCTTTGTGTCCTGCAGATAGTGTGTGTGTAGAGAATGGCTTTCACCTTTTGTGCCAGCTTGTGAAGGGACTTCTTTTGTTAATGTCAGCCAGGGGGACCCTTAATCATACAGCCTCTTAACCTCACCAGAGATGAGGTGGTTGGGGACAGATGCCATGGCCACATGAATGTAGGTGCAGACAGCTGCCCATTACTTGGCATGGAGCAAGGGAGGAGCCATAGTTGCTGGGCACTGGTTTGGCTGACTGGGGGTGTTACGTAAGTAGGAGAAGGATAGACAGTCTGCTCCCACGTGATTAACTGTAAAATGGATGTTTTACAGGTGGGTCTCTAGGGATGGTGGCCTGGTTCCCTGGGTTCCTAAAGCTGATCATCAGGAGCCAGGCTGGCTTCTTGGAGATGAACTTGTTTAGGGAACAGTTCTGAGCCTGAGAGGGCAGGCTGGGCACAGTCAGGACCTCAACTCTGTCATCATTCCTCCACCTGGGGTCAGGGACATTTCAGGCAGAGTCCTCTGGCCTGGTGGTATTTCTTTGTTTATATATGTGCCCAGAGAGCTCTGGTAAGAAGCTGTGCTGTAATCCCAAAGGCATGCAGTTCAAATCTAACAGCTGCTCCTCAGGAAAAGGATGGGCAACCTTCTCCCATGCAATTTCCTGTTCTGAAAACCCACTAGGTCAGCTATGAGTTTTCTCTGACTTGACAGCACACAGCAACAACATTGATATACCAGTTACAGACTGTTTTGAATTCTGTACTGTTATATATAGTACATTTTGAAGTTAGGATATGTGAGTTCTCTTTATTTTTTTAAGATTGTTTTGGTTATTAAGGTCCCTTGTGACTCCCTGTGAATTTGATGATTTCTGCTTAAAAAGCTGTTGGGATTTTGGGTAGGGATTGCACTGAATCTGTAAATCACCTTGGGTGACACTAATATCTTAGCAATCCATACATTTAATTGAGGACCAGGGCCTCAAGCAGAGAATGCTGGCTCATAGCAAGCCCTGCTCTGTACTGAGAACTCGGGCCTGTCTCCTCTCTACAGAGCCCAGTTTCATCTTTGCTGACGTGATTCGAAGAAACCCTAATGACACAGAGGGTGAGGACGACAAAGTGTATTTCTTCTTCATGGAGGTGTCGGTGGAATATGAGTTTATCTTCAAGCTGATGATCCCGAGGGTAGCAAGAGTGTGCAAGGTGAGTACCGTCAAGTCTTTGTTCTCTGTCCTCACATGTGAGGATGACATATCTGAGAATTGGTCACTGCTCCCTGACTTCAGTGATTATCCGTGTATCTACTACCTTACTTTTTTCTTTTACAATCATAGTTGTGATGGAAGGTCTGCCGATGGGAAGTTACTTCTCTTGTATGTAGTTTTTTACCTGGATGCCAGTGGCATATACACAGTCTATGCAGTGCCAGAGGAATCCCTTCTTTCAGAGACTTCTTTGTGGTCATATCTTCCTCAGATCTCCCCTAAATTATATAAAGTTGGTGTTTGTTTACTCTATGCACAAAATCACATTAGAATTGGAATGTCACCATTTGCCTGTAATCAACTCAGGAATGAAACATTAATTGATGGGTTAGTACTAAGTAAGAACTTTAAAACAAATCTTACTAAGATGTCTGTCAAGACACAAAGCTTACCTATTGAGGGAACAGGGAGTGTTTTAAATGTGTGCATGGTGGATATGGTGCTGGAAGCATAGCAGACCTCCACTCTTGGGTTGATAGTATGTGACAGGTTTCTGGAAGACCAGCCAAATAGTCAAGGTCAGAAAACTGTCAGAAGCTACCGAAAACACGGGTGGCTGCTGTGCTGAGCATGAACGCTGCTGGCCGGCAGCTCAGCTTGTACAGAATACAGGCGGCGGCTGTGCTGGGTGTGAATGCCACTGGCTGGTGGCCCAGCTTACGGCAGCACGACGTTTCCCTGGCTTGGAAACTTAGACATTAAGCTGTTCTGCGTTATTAGCTACCATCAGTCTGTCCCTTGACTCTCAAAAATGCTACTCAGTCCTGTGTCATCTCTGTGATTAATTGCAGTTTGGAGAGGTAATTCATAGGAACTTAAACACTGTTAACGCCAGGGTAAGAGGGTGAACAGTTTCCTCTCTTGCAATTTATCACATTCAGAAACCTGCTGCAGGGGCATTTATAAGTTGACTCTGATTTGATGGTAAGGAATTGAGTTGTGTTTAGGTCTTCATTGGCTGATGTTCTGACTTAGCCTGGAAGCTCTATGGAACTTGCTCAGCATATGGCAGCACACAGGCTTTGGCTGACAGACTGTTGGAAGGCTGCTGCCCATGAGGGGCGTTTTCTGTGAGAATTCTCCTGTGGAACTATCACTACCTTTGAAGTGTTACAGGTTTTACATTTTCCTTTTGACTTTCAACTCACTAAAAAGTGTTCCTGAAACATCTAGTAGGTCCCAAAGCACTTAAGCAGATTGTCTAGATAATAAGAAGGATGTGAAAGAACCTCTCAAGAGGGAATATTGTGGAAAGACCAAACCTACATAGATGTTCATGCACATGGAATACAGCCTCCTATGCTATGTGTAAGGGAGGCTTAGTGCATGTGGCCACAGATTCATGAGATAGGACACAGTCAGAAGACCAAAGAAGTGAAATGTTTTTTTAAAAAAAATGGTACATCTTCACACTGGGGAATGAGCACCTGGGGCAGAATTTGTATATGGTTGTTTCAGCTGCTATTGAAGGGGTTTGGAGTGGTTTTTTATAAGGGTGGCATATCCATGCCTTGGTTGGCACAGTGGTCTGCTGCCTGGGGTCTTTACCATCACATCATTTTGCTTGGGCAGAGCACTTGGGGCCTGCTAGCTTACTGATGTGCAGAGGAGCTAGCACTGCTAGGAGGTTAGTATTCTTCTCTCTCTCTCTCTGGGATTTTAGGGAGACCAGGGTGGACTGAGGACATTACAGAAGAAGTGGACATCCTTCCTAAAGGCCCGGTTGATCTGCTCTAAACCAGACAGCAACCTCGTCTTCAACATGCTGCAGGACGTGTTTGTTCTCCAAGGCCCCTGGCTGAAGGAGCCTGTGTTCTATGCCATCTTCATCCCGCAGCTGTAAGTCCCCAGCACGATCTGTCCTGGGACTGCTGTCTCTGACCCCGTTGCTGACAGTGACACCCTCTCTTCCCTGCCTAGGAACAACGTGGGGCTGTCGGCGGTATGTGTCTATAACCTGTCCACAGTGGAAGAGGTCTTCTCCCGAGGGAAGTACATGCAGAGCACCACTGTAGAACAGTCACATACCAAGTGGGTGCGCTACAACGGGGCAGTACCCAGGCCACGGCCTGGAGCGGTGAGTGGAGGCATGGGCACAGGGTCTGCCAGCAGCGGGGATGAGTGAATTTTGCAGCTTCAGTTGATCTGGCTGTGCAGAGCCACCTCCCTGCACTGCTGAGAGACACAGGGACAACCTGGAAAGGCTGAGCACTGCTTGCCCCTCTCCTGTGTACAAGTCACACAACTTTAACAATGCTTTGGACATGCACAGTGCCTGTCCTGTGCAGTAGAAGGACATTGCATGCAGAACATTGCACAATAAGATCAGGCATATTTCATTTTCAGTTACCTACAGAGAAGCCACAGTGCTCATTGGATGCAAAAATTACAAAGTTTCATCTCACCTACTTTGATCTTGTTGCTAGGAGAAGGACATCATGCTTGGAAAGGGTCAGAGATAAAGTGGAAGACCCTCAACTAGATGGATTGGCACACTGACTACAGAAGTGGACTCAAGTTTATCAGAGATATAAGGATGGCCCAGGAGAGTACAGGGCTCAGATCTGTTGTTCATAGGGCCACTATCAGTTGCAGTCATCTCAAGGGCACCTATCAGCAAACACAACAACAAGGAGAAGCTCATTTCCTCAGTAAAGAGTACTGCTTTGAAGAGCAGTACTGTCTGGTCATAAGTGAGTCTTGTCTTTTCTCCTAAAACTTATGAGTCTTATGTAGAAAGAAATGAAGGTCTATCGCTGGTTCTGACACATGCCTGCGTTATCCCAGAAGTAATAAGTGGTGTGTTGGAGATGCCGCACCCACAGGCAGGGCTGTGGGCTGGAGACATTCCTGACTCCCAGCACACATCCTGCCTGGGAGAACCTCTCAGCACTTGCCCATTGCAACTTGTTTGCGCTGTTCACTTAGCACACCTCAATTTATATACTTTGGGACAGGAGAACCAAGTTCATGCTCTTGAGATTTTGTGCTACATAGACTTGGACTGCTTCAAGGAGAAGTCAGCCACAGAAATCAGCAGTTGTTACATGCTTGTCAATACCCAAAAGGTTTAAGGTCTTTTAAAATTATAAACAGAAGAAAATTAAGTGAGTATACATGGGTTGTCATTGACAAATGACAGACAATTCATACTTTACTTTTATTTTTTACCATGATTTAGGTGAATCAGATTGGTTATCCATTCAACAATTCACATACAGTCCATTTTGTGACATTGTTTTTGGTCCCTGCATTGGGAGAGCTCTCTTCCCGTCCCACCTTGTGTGGTTTCCCTTCATTCTTCTTTCCTAGTCCTGTTCTATCCTCTGAGCTTCATACTAAACAAATGGTTCCCTTTTGATCTCAGTTGTTCTAGTGAATGAATACCTTTGTGTTGTTATTGTGCACTCATTGTCCTATCAGTTAGCTGAAGATGGACCGTGGGAGTGAATTCAGTCCCAAACCTAAAGAATATCTAAGAGCAAAACTCTTGGGAGCTCCACCAGTCTTTTTCAGACAAGGAAAGCAAGTCTTTTTTATTTTATTCACTTTCCCCCCCACTTTATCGAGAGACTCCTAATGTGATATCTTTCAGAACAGTCAACAGTGGTAGATGGATACTGTCTCTTACATCTGATCTCATTTCATTAGTCCTTTGGAGTAATAATTTCCTTGTGTTTTTTGCTTTCTTCACTCTTTTCTCTGGATATGGTGAGACCATGTGTTGCAAATTGGATGGTCACGTGAAAGCTTTTAAGACCTAAGTTCCTGCACTAGGGAGGGATGTTACAACATTGTCTCAGAATTACGGTGGTATTATTATTATTATTATATAATTCAACATCATGCCAGTCGACTAAATGTCCTCCTTGAGTATGGTGCTCAAAAAACAGGCCTAGCAGCTCATGGTCAAGCTGGTTGGGTACAGCCAGGACGTTTGGGTAGCTTTTCCCCTTGTATGGTCTACTGTATGTTGTGTTGTATATGGTACCACCGAGTCAGCCCCATGTACAACAGAACAAAACGTTGCCTGATCCTGTGTAATCCTCACTGAGGTCTTTGCCATGCTCAAGCCCACTATTGCAGTCACTTTATCAGTTTACTTCACTGAAGGTCTTCCTTTCACTTTTTAACCATCTGTTCTTCCAAGCATGATGTCCTTCAAAGACTGGCCCACACTGATAATACGCTTTACATGTATGAGACAAAGTCTCACCATCCTGCTTCTAAGGAGCATTCTTACTACACTTCTTGTGATCGATTTATTTGTTGTTTTGGACATTGGACATTCTTTGCCAATACCAAAATTCAGAGGCATCCATTCTTCATTCTTACAACTTTCATGTATGGCAAACATCTCTTCCAACTCCTGGTGACCCTCCATTGAGCTTTTGTGACTGTACACCTCTATAGGAGGAGGCGTCTTTCTCCCATAGTGCAGCTGGTGGACCTCATGACCTCATGTACAAACCTTTAGTTAGTGGACATTATGCACTGCAGTGCCAGAGCTCCTGCATATATAAGACATAATTGAAAACACTATGGCATGAGCCAGGTGCACCTTAGTCTTTACAGTGACACCCTTGCTCTTTAACATTTTAAAGAAGTAATTCATGGCAGATTTGCCATGTGTGCTGTGTCATCTAATTTCCTAACATCATACCATAGGTGTTAATTGTGAATCCAAGTAAAATGAAATCCTTGACAACTACACATGGATGTATTTGCAACATATATATATATATATATATATATATCCTCTATTAAATATATGTATTTTTTTGTGTGTATAGTCTGATTCACCTTCTGGCTCCTATTCTGCATGTCTTCTGCATTTTCATACTTAGATTATTATTCGTTGTTGTTGTTGTTGTTGTATACCACTGAGTTGGAACTGAACCATAGCTCACCCTCCAGTGGATTTTCAGAGGCAGTAAACCATGTGGGAGATTGGTCATCTTTCTCCTTACTCCTAACCATCAGAGGTCCCTTTTTACTTATTATTACCATTATTAATATTATTATTAGAGAGACTTCTGGTGGCTTAGAGGTAAGAAGTAGTGCTCTAAACCCAAAGGCACATGGTTTGAATCCACCAGCTGCTTTGTGGAACGAAAAATATGGCAGTCTGCTCCCATGCAATTTATCTGCCTCTAAAAACCCTTAGGAGAGTCAGCTGTGTGTTGGTTCTGACTCAATGGTACATAATAACAACAATAATTATTGGAGGATGTTGATATGGTAGTGTTTTCCTTTAACTCTTTGTTTAAACTTTTTGGTATGTTTTGAGTGGAAGTTTACAGAGAAAATTCTTTTTACTTTCTACTTCTCATAAACATTTTGCCACTAATGACAGTCCTCACATTATGACAGGACTTCTTCCTCCTTGTGATCCTCATTGCCATAAATCCTTCTATTCTGTCTCTTCCTCCCTGTGGCACGTTGACCACCATGATGGACGTGTGTATGACAGAGATCATGAGGAGGGTTCAGATCTGTTGTTGAGAGAGTCACTGTGTATGTAGTTGACTTGACATCACCTAACAGTGTGACCTTGTAAGCTTAATCTAGGTTAAGTTTTCATAACTTTACCAGTCCTTTCACTCTTATGTGGTTGACTGTTCTAAGGAGTGGGTGCCTCATGTTCTGAATAAGGGAGTAGAATTCTATCTGGTAGATTAAAAGAGGCAGTGGCACTTTCCATATGCTTTATAAGCAGATCTTCAGGTTCCTGAGAAAAGAGCACTTCAGGTTTTCATTACTGTCTGTTTTCAAGAGATTCACTTTGTGTTTCCCAAGTTGTGTGTCCAGCATTCCTGACCATGTGAAGTGTGCTGTGTGGTCCCCGGGTGTGCATATACTATGTGGTGCTGCTGATTTGTGTGCTGTTCCCACAGTGCATCAACAGTCAGGCCCGGGCAGCCAACTTCACCAGCTCCCTCAACTTACCTGACAAGACGCTGCAGTTTGTGAAGGACCACCCTCTGATGGACGACTCTGTCACTCCCACCAGCAGCAAGCCCCAGTTAATTGCAAGAGATGTGAACTACACACAGATCGTGGTAGACAGGGTGCAAGCTCTGGATGGGACCATCTATGATGTGATGTTCATCAGCACAGGTGGGTTAGTCAGCCTATTCCAGTGGTCATCCTGTGGTCATATGGCCTTTGAAGTAGAATGGTGAGAAATCCAGTTTCTTTGGAGATGTCTCATTTGGTTTGTCAGAGTATGAAGAATTTCTGAGAAATAGCCACTCTCAGACCAAAACTACATCCCAGTCACCTGTAAAACATGGTAACAATGTACAGGTACTGACGGGAACAGAGGAACCTCCACTTTGAGGAGCCTTATCCTGGGCACAAAACTGCCTATGTTCATCAGCATTTCTGACACCTGGAAGTGGCAGCACCTTTGTACCTCACTGGTGTGGAACCCAGGAGTGAGATGCTGTTTGTCCCTTGCTTCAGAAGGCAAGTATTTGATGTGTTTGCCTCTGAATTCTAAACTGGTTTTTCAGGAATGGAAGTCAGTCACTGGTACAGGGCAGCTGCTAGCTGTGTGTCTCAGCCTGTGGTTCTTCAGTATATGCTCTTTCAGGTAGTGCTGTAGTCCCTCACCTCAGTGACCCATCCTTCCTGTGGGGACAGCATGCTGTACATGCAAAGCCACCTCATGTTGGATCAAGGGTCTCAAGCAGAATCCCAATGCTTGTTTGGTCCCAAAGTAGTTAGTTGATGGAACAATGAAACATTGGTTTGTCATAAAAAATGTTGAGATTATTTATAACATTTGAATACCCAGTGGTTTAGTTTGCCACCAAACCAGACAGAATCAATTCTTCCTTTTGGAAAGCTCTGGTGGCTTATCTTGAAGACATTACACTGCTAACCCAGAAAGCAGTGCCACTCTGTCAGTTCACACCCATCAGTGGCCCCTCCTCTGCCATGAGATACCTGCTGGAGGAACAGCTGTGTCAGTTTTGACCCATGTGGGCCCAGCTGTAGGTTTGGATTTGAGTTGTGGGGGAGGAGTTGGAGTTGGAGCTGCTACTTGGGCTGCAGTTGGCAACAGTGGAGAAGCCATCACTGGTCTCCATTGCCAAAATGGTTGCTGACTTCAGGTCCTGACATTACAGACAGGGGTGCTCTGCACAAAGCCATCAACCTGGAGCACAGTGTGCATGTCATTGAGGAGACACAGCTCTTCGAGGGCTTGGAGCCAGTCCAGACCCTACTGCTGTCTTCCAAAGAGGTGAGTTATGAGTGCAGCTGGTCCCCGGCTTCTTCAGACTTGGTAATTTATTTGAGTTACTGACCCCAGCTGAGCACCCAGGTCCAGCCATGTACCAAGTGTCCCTTGGGGATCTGGTCCTTTTTAAGAACAAAATGAGCCAGCATTTAGATGCTTAAAGAAAAATAGCTCTGAGGCATGTGGTTTGAAGTCTGAGACTGTAGGAAAGCAAACCCAAGAGATGCAGTGTTCTACCAAAGCAGCCACCACATGCTCTTGCTATAGTGGAGATGGCTGTTGTGTGTGCCCTTCCTGAAAGACCTCTGGTGCACAGACTTGGTGAGGTGGGCAGTTGCTTCTGTGTATTATGATGGTGATTCTGCTAACTGGTCACACACAGAAAATCTGTTATAATAATAATGCATAGTGTCTCTACTGCTCTTTTCCATTTACAAGGCTTTCCCTCCCATATCAAATTTGTCAAAATGTGTCTGAAAGGTCCAGCGAGTACACGTTTTCAGCCTCACTAGCCCTGCAGTCTTGGCTATAACGACTGAGCTCAGCCACTGTAGCACAGAGGCAGCTGCAGCTGGTCCCAAATAATTGACTGGCTGTGTCCCAGCAAAACCTTGTTGATTAATGGACACTGAGCATTGCATTTAATTTCATTTTTTGTACTACGAAATAATATTCCTTTCCCCAGCCTTTTGAATATCTAAAATATTTGCTCACAGACTGTCTAAAACAGAGGGAGGCTGGGTTTTGCCCATTCTCCATAGTTTGTACTGCTGTACACATTTCCCTCCATATCAGTTGTGGCTTTGGGATGGGCACGGGCCCCACGGTAAAGATGAGGGCTGAGCCCTCAGGAGCATGGGATGTTAGATCTCCTGGATCCAGTGCCAGCTCCACGATGTAGAGCTGTGAGCGTGGGCATGCAGTTATACACTCTGCCGCAGGGGAAATGCCTCTTTAACTGGTTGTCCTGAGGATTAAATGCAGTAACTCCTGTGAAATGCTGAACTTGATATGCTGCACACAGGCAGTGCCTGAAACAATGAGTTTGGGGGAGTGGACAGGGTGCCACAGTGCCAGGTGTCTCCTCAGCCTCTCCATGAGACCCTATTTGTGAAAGATTTTCTAAGTGAAGCAGCCCACCCAGTGGAGAATCTTGAGGGTCAGAGCCCCTGACCAGACCAGAACTCAAGTGGCAGCACCAACAGGGCCTTGGCTGGGCACCGCTGTAACTTGCTGGGCTGACTAGACCCCATGGGTTGGCAGTGCACAGTGCCTGGTCCTTCCCAGCCTCCACCTCTCCTCCCTGCAGCTCCCCTTTTGGAAAGTTTTATTCTCCACTGTCCTGCTGGGCCCTGCTATCCTTGGGTATAGGGCTTCCTGGTTTGGTTGGAGATCCTCCTGAGCAGCCCCCTCTAGGCTTGTCAGCAACTGCCACCCTTCAGAGAGCTGCTCACCATGGTTAACTCCTTGTTCTGATAGACATATGTTAATCCAGACCCAATCCGCTCTTCGTCTCCAGTCCTGGGCAGTTTGTGGAGGTTCAGAGACTTACCACTTGGCCTAAAGCCATCTTTTTCTGTACTGTATTGGTTCAAAATGAGTCACTACTTCCAGCCCCCATGCCAAAGGGAACACTATAGTACTCAGAGGGACATAGGTTGTGGAATTTGTGGACATTGTTAAAGCCACCACCAGAACAACCAGTTAACTGTGACCCAGAGTAACTCCATGGGTGTCAGAAAGGCCTGTTCTCCATAATATTTTCAGTTTGTGGTGTTTCAGATGTTCCACACTCTTTGAAAGCTTTGCAGTTCCCCAGAACACAGCCTGAGGCATCATCTTCCTCCCCTATCTTCCCACTTCTGCAAAGATGTGCCAGGCCATGTGAAGTGCCTTCTTGCTGTTAATCATCACGTTTCTAATCCATGGACATGGAGCCAGTTCGCTGCTCCTGTATGTCTCACATTTTCACCCACTCTGGGATCTGCAGCTTACTGGGTTTTTATGTACAGAAAACCATGACATCTGGGTTAGTAGCACCAAGGATCTTGATTTTAAGCTCAACTGTGAAATTAGTTTGGAATACATCCTTTAAGGATGAGACAGTATTTCATCCAACTCTAAAACACTCATTCATTAGGGGATCTTTTGGAGTTAACCAAAATGTTTTCCCTTAGACAGATAAACCAAATGATAGACTAAAAGTCAAGTGGCTGGCTAAATTTAAAGCTCTGAAGAACTAGCTATTCTTTCAGATGTCTGTACTTTAGAGTGACCTTTTGTGTACACTGAAGCTTCATTCAATCAAGATTGCATGTGAGAGAACTCAGGCCGAGTGGTAGATCCCCTCTTTGCACTAGGTGTGCTAATGGGCATGTTACATGTTCTTATCTGGTGCTGTCTAGTCTAAAATGTGTATGTCCCAAACCTGTGGTTTAAAGAGGCAAAGGCATCTGGGAGTAAAGAACCATTCACTGTAAATATGGGCTTCTGACAGCGCCATCAGGGTCAAACACTCTGAGGGGTTTTCATGATTTGATTTTTCTAAAGGAGTTACCAGGTCTTCTAAAATGTCCTAAGTGGACTCAAACCACCAACCTTTCAGTTAGCACTAAGCATAGTGACTGTTTAACATCAGGGAGTCCACAGTTGTAAATTAGGTAGATGTTCCTCTGTCATCGGTCCCTTGAAGGTTCTCTGCTTTCATTTTCTGTGACACTAGTAAACTAGCAGGCATCTGACTTTGTTAGACTGATTGTATTTTTGCTGTTTACCTGTTTTTACTTCTGTCTTACATTTGCAGGGCAAAAGATTTGTGTATGCTGGCTCCAACTCAGGCCTGGCCCAGGCCCCAGTAGCCTTCTGTGGGAAGCATGGCACATGTATAGACTGTGTGCTGGCACGGGACCCTTACTGTGCCTGGAGCCGGCATTCCGCCACCTGTGTTGCCCTGTACCAGGAGCATGGCTCTAGGAGGTAATCCTCTGAAGACTGTGTCTACTTAGCTGTCCCCTGGTCACCCTGCAGAGCTCAAGCATATTGATGATCTTTCTCTGCCTGCTTGCTTTGCAGGGGTTTGATTCAGAGCATGAGCGGGGATGTGTCTGCTTGCCCTGGTAAGTCATTCACTGTTACTACAATGCCTGGAGAAACTTGGAGGGCCTAGTTTCACAGTGCTTTTATTTTATTATGATTCTCTACATTCTTTTTTATCTGCCTCTGCTTAGCATCTAGGTCAAATATGTTGTAATAAAAGCCTTGGCATATCTCTGTTCCTTTTATTGAAGAAAAGAATGCTTAGGGTCATTGAGAGAGGCCTTTTTTTACTGGCAGGACTCTCTACAAACTATAGCATCTGCTTTTGAGATGCATCACCCTGTTCTGTCCTGCCTAGTGGGGTTCCTGAGATAAACCTGTGCTTATTGTGATGGAGAACAAAGGAAAGAATCCCTCATGTGATTAGTCCTCAGGAGCAGTGGTGGCTCAGTGGTAGAATTCTTGCCTTCCATGCTGGAGATCTCGGTTCATTGCCTGCCTAGGCAGCTACCAGCTGTCTGCCAGTTGAGGCTGCACGTGGTTGTGATGCTTAACAGGTTTCAGTGGGGCTTTGACACCAAGACAGTCCACAAAGAAAGTCTGATTCACTTCAGATAATGTACCACTGATGACCTTGGGGGTCACAGTGTTCCTACACAGAACTGAACAGCGGGATGGTATGGGGCCTAACAGCATGTCAATCCATCATGCATGGGGCTGTGATCAGGATCTGATTTGGCAGCCGCTGACAACGAGCCCAAATACCAGGAGTACCAGGGTAGCATTCCCAGTGGAGCAGTCCTGCTATTGTTGTTATGTGCCATCAGGTCGGAACCAACTCAAAGCTGACCCATCAGAGTGTTTCCAGAGGCAATACATAGCACAAGAAGAGAATGCTTATCCTTCTGTGGAACGGCTGGTGGCTTTGAACTGTATACTTTTTAGGTTGGCAGCCAGCTTCCTACCACTAGGCCACCAGAGCTCTCTAGGAATAGTTCTAGGATACCAATTTAGAAACAGATAACCTTGACAATGTCTATACTGTCCTCCCAACCATTGATGAAGGCAGATGGACGCACTTATAGATTGTTCTGCAAGATTCTGTTGTTAGAATAGGGAGAGTCTGGGGGGGCGGGTGCCAGTATGTGTTGAGGGACTCACACTTAGGGGAGCCATCAGCAGAACCAAAGGTGAGAAATGGAGTTTCTGCTACTCATAGTTGCCCCAGATTTCTCTCCCGTGTGGACTGGGGCTGGGGTTCATTTTGCTTGTCTGTCATGCATGTTGTCACCACCTTAGCTGACCGGGAAGAATTCTTGTTACTCCACTGCTGGAACTTTTTTGTCTTTATGCATGCTAACATGCTTTTAAGAACCATGAACTAATGAGCAGGTTGTTGATGCTGTGCACATTTATTTTGATGTTCCAGATAGAGTTAAGGAAAGTTACGGGCAGCATTTTTTCAAGCGTGGTGGCACAGTGGAGCTCAAATGTCCCCAGAAGTCCAACTTGGCTCAAGTGATATGGATGTTCCAGAACAGCGTGGTAAAGGCTGACAGCCTCAAGTACATGCTGCTGGGCAGAAAAAGCCTCCTAATCTTCAACTTGTCTGAAGGGGACAGCGGGGTGTATCAGTGTCTGTCAGAGGAGACAGTGAAGAACAAAACAGTCTCTCAGGTGCTTGCTAAGCATGTTTTGGAGAAGATGGTCTCGCACACTCCAGCAGCTCCCACCCAGCTGTTCACCCAGACAAATGACAGCAGACTTGCCCCCAGAGTGTTGGCAGAGACCATGCCAGGGGCTTCTTCGCAATCACCAGATCTGCAGGTCACTGCACCTGGTGCTGTGGTGACCTCGCCCTCCCACCTTGTGCCCACCAGCACACCCTGCCAACCAAAGATTGTCATCAACACTATCCCACAGGTACACTCTGAGAATACCATGTATCTCAAGTACAGTGACAATCGCCTGCTCATGTTTCTCTTCCTCTTCTTCTTTGTGTTATTCCTCTGTCTCTTTTCATACAACTGCTACAAAGACTATCTTCCTGGACATTGTCTCAAATTCCGCTCCATTATGCTACTTGGGAAGAAAAAGCCTAAATCTGATTTTTCTGACTGCGAGCAGAATGTGAAAGAAACATTGGTGGATCCGGGGAGCTTCTCTCAGCAAAATGGAGAACAGCCCAAGCCAGCTCTGGACACTGGCTACGAGACAGAGCAGGACACCATTACCAGCAAGCTCCCCACTGACCGAGAGGACTCACAGAGGATCGATGACTTTCCCACCAAGGATGAGCCATTTGATGTGAAATGTGAGCTGAAGTACGCTGACTCAGACGCTGACGGGGACTGAGGCAGGCCAGTGTCCTCCTCAATATCAAGCGTGGTCCTCTCGTCCGGCTGAGGGAGTGCAGCACATCAGGGTGTGAGGTGTCTGCACATGCTGCCTCTGTGCACCTCCAGACAGTGGTCTCTTCTGACCCCAGCCCCACAGGGAAGCCACATCCTACAAAAGTCCCAGTCTTGTTCTCATGTCTGTGGGGTTGTGCATATGACTTGGTTTCCCTTTGTCCCTTTGGGAAGTGGCAGGAAGCATGTCCTGGTCCTGGGTACCCCAGCTCAACAGGGTGCTGGAAGGCACACCAGTGGGCCATGTCTCCAATTCACCTGAGCCCATGCTTTCATTAGAGAGACATGGGCTCAGTCAGCCCACTTGGCTCAGGAGCTCACTTGTCTCAGCTCACATCTGCCTCCCCTTTTCATCACAGCCGCTAACAAGTAATTTAATTCCAGATTGGAAATGATGTTTTAGTTTATCAATTTGGTAATTTGTAGCCTATTGTCCAAATTGGCGTGAACTTTTTTCCCTGTTATATTTTTTTAAAAGTTTTTTCATGTGTTAATATCTTAGGTATTTTTTTTTAATTCCTGAAGCAGTGGAAGGTGATGATAGATTTTCTAGACCTTATTAAATATTGGGATAAATATGGTTTAAGTTGCTGACAATTCTCAGGGATAGACTTATGTTTGCTGAATATACTCTTTCTGCTTTAGAAATGCGAGTCTAAAACCACCTCTTAAGCATACTTACTCTTTTTTTGTTTTTCCCTTCACTCCATGGGGAAAATATTTTTGGAAAGCTTTTCTTTCTGTGCTCTACCCTGCCCCACTTCTTTTTTAAAAAAACTTTCTGAAGAGGAGGTAGCAGCAGAGGACTGCCACATGTCTACACCACAAGATCTGGGTTTTGAACAGGGTGGTAGCCTCGGGAGCTGAGGGGATATCCAGGCACCCTGGTTGATGCAGTCTGCAGTCTCCCCTGAAGATACAGCTTAGCCAGGACTTCTGGGGCATTCTTAATACCTTTTTCCTTGGCATAGATTTCAAACGCATTCTTTATGCAAATTTGTCACTTACCCCCCACTGAGCTCTTCCACAACTGGAAATGACCTGAGCAGTGGTCAGCAGGGGGTCCAGCAGAGGACCTGGGAGACCCCTGCACACTATCCACCACACCAGACCTGCCTCTAAGTGGATGATCCACTGCTACCATTATGTCCCAATTCACCCTCCACCCCAGCCCTTTGTAAATACTGTCAGAAGATGACTTCATTTTATAGCAAAGAGCAATAACCTCTGGACTTTGTGTACCTGCATAAACAGTTTCATCTTCCAACATGTTATGGACCATTTTGGTGTACACGTTTGTGTTTTATAAGATTTTCTTTGTTTTTCTTTTTCTACTTTGCCTTGTCTAGGTATTAAAAGTAACCAAATAAACAAGAAACATACATGCATAATTTGGATTTTTTAAGCATTGCTCTATTCAGCTGCCTCTGTATACAGATGTGGAAGCAGTATAGAGGATGTTTCCATGGCCTCTGCTCCTGTTTTTCTCCCGGCCCTGGGGGGTGGGAGGCAGCAGGTGGCCTGGGGTCATTCTTTTTCCTCACCACACGTGTCCATTTTCTGGGTGCGTCGTGCCTGCCACATGTGACATTTCCTCAGTGCCTTCTCTCTTTTCTGTCCTCTTCTGTCTCGCAGCCTCATCTTCTAAGCCCTTCCTTCCTCCTGGCTTCTCCTCCTTGTCCTGTCTGGGTCCTGAGTCATCTCCCTCTCCCCAGAGCCCCTGGTCATCTTCGGGCTCAGGCTCTGAGACCACTGTGGTCACCTTGCTGCCACCCTTCCTAAATGACCAGGCACAGCACGTGCATGCCCTTGCGACCTTCCAACTCTTCTGTCAGGCTACAGGTGAATAGCACACCTCAGTGCACCCACCACACCCTCAGTGGACCCTATATCCCTCCAGGGGTCCTGGCTGGCCAATAGGGGACGACACTAAATGGGAGTGGGTCCACTGTGGGCACCATGTACTCTCTCCTGCCTTTCCTGCTTCATTACTTTGTCTGGGGCCCACCATAAGATCACTCTGTGCTCTTTAGTGTGGTATTATCTGAGATAGGTAAACTGGACAGCTCAACTGAAACTATTGATAAGACACAGCAGGGTCTTAGCTAGACTACTCCCCTCAAGTGGTTGACCAGAAAATGTCTCCAGTGTACTCCTTAAATTTTAGTTCCTCCTCCTGTTAAGAATAGCAAAACAGACTACTTTGCTGTGCCTGCCCCTAGCTGTGATTCTCCATGCTCCCAACACCCAGAGAAGCTCCTACAGAGCACACAGGGGCAGAGCGATTGTGTCCAGGCTTGGACTGGGGCTGCTGCTCCTCGCGCTGCTCCTCCCCACGCAGGTTTATTTAAATAATACAACTGCCATGTCACAACAGAGTAATTCCTCCCAGTATACCTCGGTTGCCACACAGTCACACAACACCACCACCAAGGGAAGTGGAGGTCCCCCGCAGTGCACAACCAGTCTCCCTGTGGTCTCTCTCCCTTCTACATCTCTACTGTTAAGAGACTCAGGCCAGGAAATGCCTCTACTTCCCTATCTTCTCAACTCAATCCAAATGACATCTAGAAATCCAGTGTGACAAGAAAAAACCACATGTCCATTGAATCTACTGATTCCACACCTTATTTTATTGACCCAGAAAATGTTGAGAATCTCTGATTTTGCTGATTTGAAGGATATGTGAAGAGCTTGATTAAATGACAAATACCAGGATCATATGTGGTGGAGTTTCCTGTACCAGATGAAGAGCAACAACGTCCACAAGTCCAGAGATCATTTCATTAAATGGGGCCTAGGAAATCTGGACACTTAAAACTGCTTAAAAAAAATAAAGAATAGTTTTATCTAGAATTAAAGAATGGTGTGTGAAATGGTGATTCACATTTAATTTTGTCCATTAAATCTGTAAGGCCATAAAATTATTACGTAATATAAAAAGCTTCACAATAGTTCAATTTATATGTACATTAGAAGGAACTTCCAGATGTTTCTGTAAATCCCATGTATTGTTTTAGCATTACTAATTTAATGCTGTTAAGCGTTAGAGAAAGTTTTCCATTGTTATGCTATCACTGTTTTCTTGGGAACTGAACTCTTGACACTTTGGGTTTGGTATTGCATTTTACTTTTTTTTTTTAATTTATTTTTCATTTCAATGAACATCTACAGAGATTTTGGAATTCCATTCATTCATTGTTGCACCCTTCTCCCTGAC